>NC_136013.1:16580551-16880551 GCF_048128805.1 Centroberyx gerrardi | reverse complement strand
GTGAATACCACGCTGTCACGTTCTTCAACAGACAGACCAGAGACTCCGTGGACCTCACTGCTCAGTCAGCTGTGAAATGCAGCAACTCAGAAATACAGCAGCACGGCTTCGCAGAACATAAGTCTGCTGCTGCAGAGGAGGAGGAGGAGAGGGAAACAATTAAAGCCAAGACGTTTCAACTCTTCAAACGACTCATTACCGCTCCTAAGTACCAATCAAAAGCAAAATCTGTGGCACCAGATAATTCCCTACAATATGACGGCATAATTCCCTGTTCCTTTAAGAAGCAGCCCAAGCCATTCTGGAGACACAGACCCAAAAAGCCTTCTCCTTTCTTCCAGGAGCGTATCGGAGAAAACAAGGAGTATATTGAGGAGGAGACGATAGTCCTGGCCAATAAACATGTCGACGACCACTTTGCCAAGAGCTTGACCCTGAGCCCGTACCCTGAAAATGAGGTCAAATGTCATTGCCCTGAGATGCTGACAGTGAGCGTAGATGTGAGCGCTGTGACTTTAGAGATCAAGGGCTCTACCGAAACCAGTGAAGCTGCCAAGACCTCACACGCGAGTAATGACATGAAAGTGATGGTGGAAGCTGAAGGAGATCTGGGAGAGGGTCTGATTGGGGGGGAAGAGATTCAGATGAACCCAGATTCCTTGGAGGAGCGCTGCAGTCCCCAGAATAGCATGGTGAGTCAGGGTTTTGGAGTGTGTCAAAATGTGGACGTTTTACATGGGCAACAAGGCAACAAGGCAAACGTGACTGCGTCAGAGCATCCAACAGGAGGGGAGGAGATCAGATTGTCTGCTATGTGCAACAGTGACTCAAACACAACTCACCAGAAGGCTTCTATAGAGAATGGCATAGATGCAACGGCAAGCAAAATACCAGAAACTGTGACAGGTGAAGGTGCAGTTACAGAGGATTTGCATTTAGACACGTCTGATGATGTGCAGTCATGTATTATGGAACAAAGCAGGCCTGTTTTGAAGAGTTGCGGTGACACTTTTTATGTAACGATGGTTCACTCTGAGGAAAATGCTGTGCAAAGGTGTGATAAAAGAGAGATATTCCTGCTAGAAACAGCATGCTCTGTGGTTCAGGTTGCCATAAAAGCTGCACTGGATCAGTTTAAAGACGAGCTAATGGACTCAGTAACCGGTCTGGATCACTAGGACTGACACTGAAAAAGAACAAGCTGTTATGTTTATGGATACACGCTGTATAACTGGAAAATAACATCAGATAAGTAATAAAAATGATAATTTACACTAGATAGGATAGTTGTATATTCTATATTGTATCATAAATAATTGATAATTTCCCATCTTTTTATCAAATGGGCGTCCCAGACAAACATTATTCAGATATACAAGTCTCTGTCCTCCCTTGTGTAGAAGTAATGTTGTTAATTATCTTTTCAGATGCATTTTCCTTCAATATGTCGTTTTGCAGAGTCAACAGTGTGGAACAAATTGTGCATCATTTTCATTCTGCATTATGTGCTTTATGTGCTGATTAACACACCAAGATTGTGAAAGACTTATTTTTATAATAATGGGTTGTGATAGTTTACTTTATTATGCAGTGTATGGTATTAAGAAAAATCCATTCTGTGATGTTCTATTCATTCAGCAGAGGGACTCGTTTGGTGACATTGTATTACCGTACGTGAAAACTAGGGCTCGTATATAATTTCACTGATGATTACAACATTGACATTTTACACATTAGTCCTTTGGTGAAGTATGAGGTGCTCCCAATTGTGTCCCTGTTGCAGTCAAAATCAGAGATACGACTGGGTGATGAGTTGTTTTCACAAATGAATTTAGTATGCACTGCACTGTATGTGTATTTACTAATTTAGTAGTTTCTTGTTATTGTTGTTACTCATTAAAAAAGATCAGTGTGAAGTGATGAGTTAGATGGACTGTGATAATATAGATGAGAATGTCAGAGTAGCACATACTGTATACAGCCTGTGGAAAGCTCTTGTTTCACATATTAACTTCTGAACAGGGCGTTGTCTACTTCACTGAATTCAGTAGCAATTCAGTCAGTTAGACAAATCATTCCAGGTTACATTATGTGTGAAAGACTGTATGACATTCAAGTATAATAAAGAACAAAAGTCTTTGTAAAACATGGACAGGTTTATTGTATAGCTCTGACATGTTTTATATAGTAATGGTACATTTTCTTGAGTTGTGAACTGAAGAAGGCACTTAAACTGTGAAAGATTACAGGCAACTGTTTTGTATAAATGTGTTATTGTGAAGTTTACCACTGACTTTAGCTAAAACGATCTGAATAAACAATAAACCAGTCTTGCCTTCTTCTGGATTAGTTTATTGGGGATTGATATTTCACAGAGTTTTCTTCTTCACTTGTGAGAATTCATCTACGACCGCCACGACCACGGCAACCATGATCATGACTGTGACCGCCACCGCGCTCATTACCATGACCATGACCATGACGATGATCATGATCATGACCACGACCATGACCTTGTCCCTTGTCACATTTTTCTCCCTCTCCTCTTCTCTTTCCCCCTGTCTTCATCTGTAAACAGCCATGAGAACAGTGAATGAAGCCATTTATGAACAATGAGAGACTGGCTGCATAGTTGTAATTTAAAATAAGGTTGTAAATTTCCTACCTTGTCTTTGCACTCTCCTCCTTCCTGTGAAAGATTAAAAACAACAACATGTCACAGGTGCTGGGAAATTATTGAATCTGTCAGTGAAGCAGAGCAGTATAATAACCAAAGCAAACATCGAGTAAGTTGAGAGAGATCTTACATTGTCACATTCCTCCTCATCATCATCATGCTGCTCCTCATCATGATGATGCTCCTCCTCCACCTCAACCTCCAACTGCTTGTCCGGAGACGGGGAAACATGCAGATCAGATCTCATGAGTACATTTCATGCAATTTCATTCACAGGTCTATTGCACTTTCTGTATTTACAAGCAAACAAACTGACTCACCTTTTCGGCTTCTGTAATGTAATGGAGTTAAATAAAATAAATAAAAAATAAATCCAACTTTGTCAAATGAGGTTGTACATCATGCAAACAGTTTATCCTGGCATCGGATTTATTCCTTGTTGAATTTTAGTCATTGCTGCCTTTCAAAATAAAATGGTCCTTATCAAATCATGCTGACCAACACAAAATAATTCTCATCAAAACAGAATATGCAATGATAATTTCCTAATATTTAGATTATCTTTAGCAAAATGAGCAAAATGTTTTCACTCGCATGTGAAGTATTTGAATTATGTACAGTGAGCATTCCCTGTGATATCACAATCCTGTATGTAGGTACATATTGTAGAAGGCAACATGAATGTAATGGTGCATCATGATGATTCACTCAATATGCGTACATAGTATATATAAAGTGTACAGTGACCATTTCTATAGCAGCACAACACAGTAAAGTGTGTACAAAAACTCAATACATTACACTATTTACAGTAGCAGTCTCAATAGTAACAGTAACCAAAAATGCTGTTGCTATTTCACAAACAGTCATATTAGTTTTCTAACAGCCTTTTCTGTAGTTGTGAAGTGACTGGCAATTGTTTTGCAGGGTTGCTAACCTGGGCAATGTGGTTGGAAGTAGCAAGACATGACTGAAAATGCCTGTTGAGTTGCTTTAGTGAACTGCATGTGTAGTAGTAAGCATTGGAACATTGTACTTATATGCAGTGTGTTTTCTGAGAAGTGAGCTTGTGATTTAGATTTGTGCACTTTGTATCTAAGCACAGCATTTTGAGTCTTAAGGTAAATCAGTTTGTCTCTTTGCCCTTTTAAACTGTGTTGTGAAAATTGTTCCAAAGCAATCGTGAAAAAATTTAAAAAATAAATAAATAAATAAATAAATGATGGAGACTTACCTGGGTCGCTCATTTTGTTTTGTTGTTGACAAGTACAGAAGAAAACACTGTTAGAGAAAATGAAAATTTGAATCATTATGTTCCTCATCATTAGTTGCAGCAATTAATCAACAACAACACTCAATATCAAAATGTATAGATCATACCTGGTTTAGAAATTTGAAAGACTGTGTCTAATCGGTGTGTTTATTCAGTATTTATAAGGTACCATCAGTGATGAAGAATGTGGGTGCGTGAAGTCTACGCCCGAGTCTGGTGTTATGATGTGAGTGATGATGTGATGTGATGTGTTTGATGGTTGCAGGAGAGGTAAGCCCAGGACAAAACTGTCTGACTGAGTGATGGACGGTTCCACCCAAACATATTAAAGTAGATTAAGCTTTCACAGACAGTTGAAACCATGAGCGATATCCTGTTTTGATCCTTTTGTCTATCATGTCAAACCTGAATATCCAGGATGCTAATTCTAACCTGATCAACTAATAGTTGCACACAGCTTGTTTCTACTTTTAACATTTACTGTCCTATACATACAGTATTTTGCAAAAGTGTAGGAACAGATAGAATGTGGCTCTATGTGTAGAAAACTTATGAATTTGTGTTTCTGATTAAAAGCTATTTAGCAAAATTACAGTACACAATCAACTATTAATTATAGGTATTATATGACTTGTACACTCTAAATATAAAAGGGCTCAGAGGTTCCCAGGTGGGGCGTGTTGAGGTTGAGGAACTTTTGACTTATGTGGAATGTTCAGCAACAATAGTTCTTCAGAAGTTAAAAATGTTTTGGTATAGTGATGTTAAAATGCTTTCTGTCTTACATAAGGTGAGCTCTCCCAGAGTGTAGCTAGTGTTCACAGTGTACATCATCATACTGGTTACATCTCTATGTAGCCTCAGATGGATTAGGTGTATGCCACCTTGAATGGCATCATTAATTGTCTCTAAGTGGGCAGAGCCTGCAAACCACAACACCCACTTTTGCCAATTGCAAAACACAAGGTGCAGTTCATGTTGTTGTACTGTTGAAAACTGGAAAGACAACAAATAGCCACCCAGCCTATGCTTTCAACTGATGTAACTGCCATCCTAGTCTGCTTAGTATCCTATTTTAAAATGCATTGTAATGAATTGGCCCTTACCACCACATTTGAAAATTTTATGAAGGCCAATCAGGTCACACATGAACTTCACTGTGACTCCAGGTAAACTCATTTATCAGTTATTCTGATGATTCATGCATACAGATTCTGCAGGATCTAAAGAATCTACAACTAAAGCATAACTGTAGCCAAAACCAAATTTAAATGAACCAAATACCTGCTTGCATTTAATAATCACTGACCAATCATCCTGAGTAAAGTGTTAAATTGTGCTGCCCATGGGCCGCCTAAACATGCTGCAGGCCTGTACAACATCAGTTTTGGCTCAGACTGCATGCAGCCAGGTTACAGTGGAGTGTGAGTGGGTGTGAGCGTGGGAAACAAGGATGCAACTTCACCACTCATAAATGCAAAAGCAATTCCACCCTTACTTGAGGTAAAATAATCAGGGGTTATGCATGTTTAAATAACCTGCAAGGGATGTGCAACATGTATATGTGGAAAACTAGATCCAGCACTGGTGTCATGTCAGGTGAATGAATGAGGTCATGCACTGCGAGACAAACAATAGGTGTCTATGAATGACGGACTGGGTGACTTATGAAGGATACACCCTAAATATTATGGCCTGAGCACTATGGCAGGCTGGTTTGGTTTTTATTTCCTGGGTCTGGAACACATCATCTCATCTTATTTTATCTATCTTAACTTTCATTTTACAAACATATACTTCAATGTTTATGTCTATGGTGCATACCTTGCCCATAGTCAAACAAAGTGTACCTATATCATGTATGGAACTGCCACATAGTCTGAATTTGGGCGAGACACTGTGAACAAAGACATCTCATTTATCTGTGTATAATATGTATCAGTTTTGGGAAAAAAAACAAACACAAAACAGTGCTGCATCTGTTCTAAAGATGTAAAATATCTGAGATCAAAGACTTCATCGATCTATCAACCTGTCTCATAAATGTTGATAATTGCACCTTCATGACTTCATGTTCCTCTAAACCAGATTATGAAATTAACTTCTCCAAACTGATCTCCAGACAGATTTAAACTATGCAGATGAAACTGGAACCCAGAATAAATAGACTGAGTGAATCTCCAGCGCCACTACAGTTGAAACAGGGTATATAGTACCACCTAGTGGACAAAATGTACAACAGCTATTTACCGCCGCTGCTGCTTTTTTCCCCCCTTTTAGCATAATGATGATGGTGAATGTAATGTGAAGGTGAGTGCAGTTTTCATTTGATGCCTTATTAGGGAATTTGCCCAACATTGTTGCTTTTCACTATATTTCTCTATCCCTGTTGTAACCCGTTCGTTTTACGAATGCTTTTCAAAAGTTATACCGATAGATCAATTTAATAAGACCTTTTAATGGCGGTTAGAATATCTTTTAAGACCTGTTTCACATTATAACTACAGCTAAAGAGTAAAAACCATGTAAATCTGTCAGGACATACTAAAGTCTGCGTTACTGGATTGATTTATCGCGAGAAAAATAATGTTACACCAAGCAAGCACAACAATTTTAAGACCTCTGGAACTGTAAAACTGCAATTGGTCAAGGCCTTGATTTTTAGGTGGTTCAATTTACGATGTTTTAAGACTTCTTAATGACCTCCACTGTGTCAGGACAACCTAGCTTGATTTCGTATCGCATATAAAATGTTTATAGGCTAAATAACCCCATTTACAGTAGTATTATGTCCATTTGATTAAAAAAAGGCTAGCTCAAAGCTGCTATTCTCACTGTTTTTTTATCTGTCGGGCGGCCAAAGGCCTGTATTGTATTTAAAACATTTACTAACGTTACAAGTTATTACACTATATTGCTATCTACACATAATTTTCGGTTGATAAAGTTCATCTAAAGGTGAAACACAGACTTCCAGCTGTTTTCAGCCAGCCTATTTTACTTTTGTACTAATCTATCTATCTATCTATCTATCTATCCATCTATCCATCTATCTATCTATCTATCTATCTATCTAAATTCACCTTTTTAACCTTTCAGACGGAGGCACATTTGCAGCTGCTACCAGCAAGCAGCACACACTTTTATCCCAGAAATGTAGCCTGCTAACGTTACTTCTCTAGTATGATTCTAGTATCATTTCTGCAATTTGGTTGAATTTTGATGAGAAGCACTGAACCACATTTCTGTTTGATGTTAGCTCAACAGGGCGCTGCAGTAATAGTTACCATCAACAGAGAAACCTGAGAGTGAGCATGCGAGCCAGACTGGGAAGACAATCAGTGATGGATGGCAGAGGTAGAAAGTAACTCATTTCAGTTACTGTGTGCATTGCAAGTACATTTTTGAATAACATTACTTTCTCAAAAAAAATCACGTGAAAACCCACATGTGAATTCAAAGCACATGTGCTTTTTGTACAAGTTGGTTTTCATATGTGAATATGTACATATGAACATATTTTCATATGTAATGGCAGGTGAAAAAAAATCTTCAGTAAAAAAACGTGCATGTGATGTCAGAATACAACATGGAAGAAAATTGTTCAAATATGAAAACCAGCATGTGTTCAAAACGCACATGTGCATGGAATTCACATGGGTTTTCACATGTGACATTTTTTGTAAGGGCATTATTTTTGAAAATAAGTACTTTTAGTTATGCTTAAGCAGTGTTTTCTTTATATTCACTAAGCTGTGCTGCAAATAAAATATATGTAATGAACTAAAGACCGTAGTGAAAATTATTAGGGGGAAATCAGTTTCATTCATATTAAATATGCAATAGTTTTGAGTTGATTTATTGGTGAAATGCCCCTGTAATGTTTTTTGTTCTTAACGTAACACTTGAGTACTTTTTGTGAGCTAATCTTAAGCTTATACTTGAAATATTTCAGTGCCATTTCCACCTTGATAGCAGCTATGCAGTAGACAGCCTCAACTGCTATGAATTAAGGGTCAAAGCATACAATCCCTGATTATTCTTTTGCCATAAATCTACTTACAAGGTTGACGCTCTTGAGTTTCCCCTTGAGTATGATGACGTCTGATGTACAACTTCATTGTAAGGTATTGACATGTTAAGGGCCTATGCAACATTTTCTTTAGGGATTTCTTAAGGTAATCCTAAAACACCTAAAATGCTTGTAGGCTAAAATAGATTGTAAAGAGCTTTTGTTTGGTAGTAAGATTAATCCTATGCTATGTGGTCTTGAGTGTGCTTAAAACCTACAATGTTGTAGCTCGGACCGCTAACTCTCAAAGATGTGTCTGTTTCCATAATGCTCTGGAAATTGCAGAGTGCTGACATTGAGCCTCACGTGACTGACTTCACTGCTGCTGCTCTCTTTAGCAGCCTGTGGCATTTGTCTGCCAGCTTGCCTGCTTGCTGCATGTCATTAGCTCCTAGACTTGCCTTTGGTAGAGGCAGCATGCCTTGCATGAAGAATTGTGGGAAATCCGGCAGGCAACCCCCCGTCTTTAGGAACCCCCCATAGTACTCTGAACATGCAGTCTGGAGCTCACAGGCAACGCAGCTGTTGAGACGACAGTGGGATTGGGACGGAACAAAACACGCATCTCATTTGTGATGTCTGGAATTATTTAGTGACAGTTTGTTATGTAGTGACATGTTCAAATGAGAATGAGACTCTAGCAGAATGTGAGGGATTCAAGTAGCTTTCCAGAAATGTAAAGATTGTTATTATGCAGATGAGTGTCATTTTCCTTTAAAATTCAGAGTGCACAGTAAGCGTGAATGTATGGGGGGGGGGGGGGGGGGGGGGGGGGGCAATATTTAACTAACCAGCTTTGAGCAGAGGACAAGTGAGGAGGGGAAAGAGCAAGTGCTCTAGAGAGAGAGAGACAGAGAGAGAGGGAGAGAGAGCATGTGTGGAGAAGGGTGGGAGGGTTGGGGAGAGAGAGAGAGAGAGAGAGAGAGAGGACAAGCGGGTGGGTGCTGCGAAATCCGTTAACAGGGGAGCTCTGTGCGTTTGTTAGACGTCTTGGCTGCTTGCCCAACTTGGCTCATTGTAATCAAGGCATGATCGTCGACTCCAGGCAGCCCTCTCTGCCGCCTCGGCTGCCTAGCGCCTGGACCCAGCCCAGCTTTCACCGCTGACATGGAAAGACCCGTGAGTGCCTCCTCTCCTTCCCTCTCCTCTCATCCCACTCTCTCTCGCTCTCTAGCCTCCATGCTCTCGCTCGCTCTCTTTTCTGTCTCAGCCTGTCTGGTATTAGGTTCCCTCTCTCTGCTCTGTCCTCTCCCCGCTGCCGGAGATTTAGCTGTGGCTAAATGCAGCAATTTCACTCAGCCGTTACGTCTCTTCGCCTCCCTGCTGGCTCTCTCCCCTGCAGTAGCTCCTGTAGGTGGCAGGAACGCTGGGCAGGGAGAAAGCCTTGGCAGCTTTCACTCTGCAGCCCACCCCCCTCCTGCCAGTCCGGGCATGGGTGCCGTCCGCTGGCAGGCCCACAGCGTCTCTGTGTGTTTTGTAATTGTGCGTGTTTACGTGAGGATCTGCCTCCCTACCACACAATCAGAGAGACACACACACACAGAGAAAGAGTTACCCCGCCAGACCCAGAGGGGTATCGTTCCCACACCGCAGCTCCCCACACTAAGCTAGCAGTGGGCTTCGCTGGCTAGTGGAGGCCGGCGTTCTTCAGGCTCCGCCATTGGCCTTGCTGAGATTGGGAGTCGGCAGCGTGTCTCTCCCTCGCTCCTATTCTTGGTGGTATGTCCTCATGGTGTGTTGTGTTTGGATACCCTGACAACCAGGAGCCGTGAGGCAGCTAGCCACTTCCCAGCTCTGTGAGTGAGTCCCAACTTTTCTCCTACTGACTGTGTTTTTGCAGGCTTTGACACAGGTTTGAGACGCAGTTGGATTCTGGATGTGGATTCTTTGTTGTTTTTTTTTTTTGCTCTAGGATTGTGCTGACAACAGTCTAATAGCCTCCACCATATTGGGCTTAGTTCACGTCATAGTTGTTTGGGCGATAAGTGTTTGGTTTCTCTGAGGGTGATATTGATGGCGATAGTTAAACTGACAAATCTAATGAACTCAAACTGTCCAACAAAATCTCATATTCCGACACAAGGAAAGTGGCAGCCATTCTTTGCAGGCAGTAATAGCGGCGGCGATGGACAAGCATGGAAGAATCTCATGCAGCCCCAATGTGACGGTCTCTGTGTGCTTGCTAGCCGTGAGTCATCGTTCTGTGCTAGGAATATCACATGGAGCAGCGAGGACTCTCTCTTGTCGTCACTGGGGCAACAGTGGGGGATGACTGACTCACGAACTGTTTGGCACTCTCTCCCTCCTGTCAGGAAGGTCTGACCGCTTCATGTAGTTTATACAGAACTAGGTGAATGGGATGACTCTCAAATGAACACTGAATTATGCTTTTGACACAATGTTGCTGGAAAGGGCCTGACTAGAATTGGTGCAGCCTAGTAGTGTCCTTGCAACGGCAGCGTCTTCATTTTATGATGAATCATCTGCAGTTCTATTCAACTGTCAATAACAATAGCGAGTGTCAATGTCGATCTTTAGTGGGAAACACTTTTTAGAACTTTTTAGAAGAGATTTTGGCGATTGTTGTTTCATTGAATATTGCCCGAGCCCAGGGTTACTAGGGATGAGACGATATATCGAAATTCAATATATCGCAATACAAAAATGTGACAATACGTATCGTGGGGCACAAAAATGAATCACGATATTAGCTCCATTTTATTCTGCTGTAGTAACCACAAATGAGACGGCTTGCTTATCATAATTTCATAAGCTCTCCATCGAAATTATATTATTTGCACTTTGTAATGGCATTTTTAAATTGTTGTTTACATTCTAGCAAGCCAATGCCATCACTAGAAAGATTTGTGGCTCAGAAATAAACATAATTCTGCACAGTCACACTTTGTTGTCATTGAACTTTTATTTATTACATCGCAGCATGGTTGTATCGAATCGTGAAACCCGTATCATGAATCGTATCGTATCGCATCGTGAGATAAACATATCGTCCAATCTCTAGGGGTTGCCCTGCTGTTTGTGTGCGGGATGAAATCTGATATCTTGATCCTGAATCCCAGTGTTGTTGTTAGTGTCGTGTGCACACAGGTAATGTGAGTTGCCATTTCCTCCACAAGCAAGAGCTACACACACGCTGAGTGTGTAAGTGGGCAGTGTGTTTGAAGAGGAAACAGCTGAGTGTTTTTCAGCATTATGTCATGGGACATGTGTCTTTGAAACCATATGTTGCATTTTGCATGAGGAAGGACCTGCCATGTGACCTATGAGTTTTATGTATATCACTTTATAAAAGGAAAGCAGGCTGTACAGTGATTTTATTGCAATGCCAACTGACTTCCAAGAAAGCGGATTATCAGTAGACAGTGATACGTGCAGCATGCTTAGGATGAGAATCACTGAAATGCCATGCTGCGATCTGATGACATTTGCACTTTTGACACGCTGCGATCTTATTCCTTCATGGTATGACATGGCACGAACCTGACCTAGGCCTTCAGTGGCCTTGTGCTTAAAAGAAGGCAGCCGGACTCTCCTGACCCGCATGCTGCAGAGAGATCTTCCTCATTCCCCAGTCTTGTAAGACATGCGCCCTTTTAGTCCACTCAGCGGCCGTTTAAAGGAACCACACCGCCACCACTCACACATCACACCAGGGACTAGACAGACCAGCTCAGAGAGGGCAGAACACAGGTCAAAGCAACTGAGATCTCTTTCTTGGAGTTGGTCTACTTGGAGTTGGTGGTTCCCTGTTATAATCCCTAAAGCATATTAAGCATATTAAGCATACTAAGCCTGGTTGTTATGAATAGTTGTGTTGGAAGTTAGAGTGACCTTCAAGTCGACAGCCCCCATAATCAGTTTGAAGGGAGCTTCTCTTGAAAGTAAGTGTTAACACACACCTAGTTACAGTGCCATGAGAGCACATGGAGGCTTGCAGCGAGGGGCCTCTTGTCGTGTGAGGAGGCTCGCCCTGCTGACTGCATCGGGATGTTTAGGATGCTCTGCATATACCTTCTCACTGTGTAACTGAGCTGCATAATGAATGCTCCATCTGTGGGTGGGAGGCCATGCTGGTGTGTTGTGTGTTATCGCAGCCTACACAGCGGTATAGAAAGACAGGGACACGTTCACACTTCCAATTGTCCTTCTGTAAGTGAGTTCCTCTATTCACAAGGGGCCTGAATTTATAGCTTGATATTATTTTTCTTTGTTGATTTTTCTATGAAGGCCTTTACTCATTCTATGGCTGGTTAAAGTGGCAATAGATATGTGAGTGCTAGCCCAAAATACGAGGCTGCTACAGCTTTACACTGAAGAAAGAGAGCACACTGCAGACCTACTTTAGAAAGGTGAAGGTCACGCTATTGTATAGTGAGCCACTTGTTGCCATGGTGTTGCCTTGTTGGTCTGAATCCTATGTCCCCCCCCTCCCAGACCCCCAGTGACATGATGCCCAAGAGGGATCAGGAGAGGGACGTGGAGCTGGATAAGAAGATCGAGGCTCTCCGCAGGAAGAATGAAGTGCTCATGAAGAGGTACCAGGTAAGGACAAGTGCTTGCAGGCAGAGGAAGAAGCCTCTGTGGCCTCACAAATTTGCCTGGCTATCATTAGGTGCAAGTATGGGGCATGTTTCCTTTCTGTGAAACCCTAGGGCTCGTACAGGCTTCCTGTTGAATTCATGGGTTTCATTGGGTTGCATTTAGGAGGTGGAGGAGGACAGGAAGAGGGCGGAGGAGGAAGGAATGGCACTGCAGAGCCGCAAGGGCAAAGCTGACGACCTCACCATCACTATCAGCAAGTCCACCAGTGTGAGTGTCTACAGTGTGAGGTGGTGGGACTGGAGAACTGTATTTTAACTTGTACAGGAACTAGGCTAGCATTTGGGATTTCGGATGAAGGGATAACATTGCAAACGGTCAAAATGTTTTCTACATGTTATTTGCTTTGGTGTGGAGCAGGATACTCGTGTGGTGGTGACCAAGCTGTGCAGTGGTGGTTCACCAACTGGAAAGGGTCAGCAGGAGGCGGGGCCTGACAGGGGGGGAGATGGCCCCCAGCCGGGCCCGGGCCGAGGCCGCAGGAAGCAGCTAACGGTCACCATGGCTGGAAAAAAGGTAAAAAAACAAACAAAAAACTGCTGGGATTGTGCAATATTGACTTTCATGTCAAGTTACAAGGGAAAGTATGTGAACCCATGCTCTGTAGTTTTTTTATAGCAAATAAAATGATGAACAAAACATTTACCAAAAAAAGCAATTGCCAAAAAAAATGCTGCCTATCATTACTCATTCAAAACAACACTACAGCTAGAGCAAAGATGAAAGCTGACCCAGCAATGAATTAAACATTCAACCAGAGTACAGCTGAGATGAATCATACCACAGCCAAAAAACAGAGGCTAGGCTGAATTGAAAATAATGAATATGATTATTATGATATAATATGAAGAATTCATCTGACCTGTATATATATCAAAGCCAAAGCTGAATCTTCCTTGGCACTATGCAAGACTGATAAAAGCTTGAGTGAAAGACTGAGTCAAAGCTTTATTACTTGAGATTACTGCATATCTGGTACTCAACAGGAGGTTCGCTTAATTTTTCCAGAGTCTACTTAATGTTTAGTTGTGATTAATTATAAACATTGCAACTTTTATTTATTATTTATTATTACCGTATTATTTGTCATATGACATCCTCACCATTAATGGAAGTTATGTAAAGATCTGATTCAGAATCATACATAGAACAACATAACATAACACAGGGGATCGCAGTGGTTACACTGCATGTGCATGGTTTAACTACGACCACGTGCAACTCTTAACATGTGAAACTTTCACAGCATTGTTTTTGAATTGTCAAGGTAGGCCGACCAGGATCACAGAATTACTGCTTCATGAAAAACTTGGAATACAGAGAGGATAAAAAACAATGCTTCCTTTCACTTTCCAGACATCACAATATCAGACATAACAAACTGGTTGATACAGATACATTGCCATCTGAAATGTAGATACATTTCAGTGTACCTTTCATATTACAACACACCCTTCTGTAAGTATGGTGTACTGATATAAATAATTGCCTCTCCAGGGTAAGCGGGTGGTGAGTGAGAGGACCGAGAGGAGGCCAGGCGCTGTGGATGTGAAGAGCCCTACTGATGACGGACAGGGGAGGCGTGTGGAGTCGGCCGGGAGAGGGAAGCAGCCAACTCACATGGCCAAGAGAGACGCGGCAGCACAGGTTCGAACCAGATACTCTTACATAACGCTGTTAGTGTTCATAAGCTTCAGCATTTAAGAGCAGGCTCGCTCGCTCTTGTCTGCATCCTCTCTCTCTCTCCCCCCTCTTTTGGCCATCCTCCGACGCTGCACCGCCGTGTTTTACATAGATGTCAGACATGTCGGCCGGCCACACCCCTCCTGTGATGGAGCACAATGGCCTGTGGACAGGAGGTGGACCCCGCAGCTGTGATTGACTGGTGGGGTGGGGCTGGGAACAGAGCTGTACTGGGGGCTGGAGTCTGGTATTGTTGCCTAAAATGCTCTGTAGAGTCAAAGCTTGGAAAACTGCAGAAATCCTGTTAAGCTGTATAAGACTCTGAGTCTGTGTGGGGAAGGCGTTTATTAATTAAACTGTCCCATATAGCTAAGTACAAGCCACAATTATGTTATATCTTAATCCCATTCTGGTTCTACAGTCCCTCCTAATGTTTTTAGTGAAAGAAATATCAGTTAGCCTCTGGGTGTACATGCCGTTGGTTGTGTAGAACATCCTGTAAAGCTCCCTCTCGGGCCATGAAAGCTAGATAGATGCTGTAATAGGACTTGTCTCGATGACCTCATAGCTGTCCTCATTGTTTGTGTCAGTAGTATTATTATTTTAGTAACACAATCCGATGGCACGCTCTTTGAGATAGAAGATCTCATGTTTAAGACAGATAGACAGAGGCACACATACGCACATGCAGGACCCCCGGTTGCTCTGTGAAATGCCACACTGTCACTGACTTTAGGCCCCCTGGGTATGCAGAAACTCTGGAACAGCTGCTCTGGCTCTGGCACACACACACACACACACACACATACACACAAACACACTCACACACACACAAGCTGTCCAATCAACGCGCTGATGCACAGCACAGACAGCTGATCCTCACCCACTGTAACCACAGACACTGTCATACTCTGGTAGAAGGGAGGGGCCTGGACACAAGGGGGGTCAGCAGTTGTATAGAACAGAGGCCTATTCTAGGTGTGTGTGTGTGTGTATTGGCTGACGTATCGAAAGCTGCTCACTGGCCCATCAGAGTTAATGTGCACTAAATCTCCGGGCTGAACATGCTGTTCCCTTGTCTTTATTTCTGGCCTGCCTGCATTCGGTCAGTCCCCTTTATTTATCATGTGGACTGAATCAGCACTTGAACGGTGGCCAGCGCTCCAGTGCACCAGTCATCTGTGAATCCCAGAGACCCGGTTTCCATGTGGTTGCTGTTTACAGAGCCAGTGAGCAGAGCTACTCTGGCTAATTAGGCAACAGCAGCAGCAAGGAAATGTTGTGAAACTTTGGGACAGGAGGGGAAAATGTCATGTATCTCTTTGGCGAAGGATGTTTGCATGGAAAAGATTCATGATGAACTGCAGGCTGTGGTTTTTCCCTGCAACTGTGTGGTCCAAAATATGTTTTTTGAATGTGTGTGGGTGTGTGTGTGTGTGCGTTGAGACAGTGAACAACAGGGATTGTTCTTCCTGGACACCCTGGATAATGACTCTAGGAAAGGGGCGTGGGTATATGGCAGTGTCCCAGGCAGAGTGGAAGTAGGACTGTCTCAAAACTAGACTGTCACTTCACACTGTGGAGAAGGAGAGAGGATAAAGGGAAGGGAAGGGAGAGGGAGGGAGCAGGGAAAAAAGAGGGAGAGAGAGAGAGAGAGAGAGAGACTCCTGGCTGCCCACCGTCTGTTTCCAGTCTCCATTTCTCCTCCCCAAGCCTTGAGGAGTCTGCTCTCCTCCGCCACATTGTTTCCCCATTCCCACCATCCTGAAAGGGGTGATTTGATCTAATTAACATTCGACTGCCTTTTCACTCTGAATAGGCTCATTATGCTGCCAGAGGAACCGGCCTGGCAAGGTGCCAGGAAAGGGTCCGGGATGGAGGGAGAGGAAGGAGGAGTGTGAGACAGAGGAGAGAGGAAGGAAGAAAAGAAGGAATGGGCGAGCTAGTCAGAGGGGTTTTTAGTGTGTGTGTGTGGGGGGGGGTGTGGGTGTCATTGTCAGCGGGTGTACTAAATCACTCTGCCTAGTTTCTACAGTGTCTTTTTCCCACTGTTCAGGAAAGTGCTGCTGCTAATGGCAACATGACTCATCCGCTGTGTTCGCCGGAGCGTAACCTTACAGTCAGAAATACACCGAAAATTCTACTGTCAGATATGAAATTCACACGATTCTCTCTGTGCAATGAGATGACAGTTTCATTTTCCAAACCACTGAATAAACTCACTTACAGCGTCTCCCCCTGGAAATTGCAGTCTGTTCCGGTGACCCCATTGCAGAAAACTGAGCCTCAACACCAAGTCTGACCATAGCAGCATTTGTCCACTTGGGGGCAGTGTAGGTCTCTCCATGGATGAGTCGGTATCCTCACTATGATTTGCTGTTACTGTTTATGGCAGCAGTAATGGCCCCCTTTACAAGTAGAAGTCATGTTTAATTGGTTGGTAAACAGTTGCTGTGTCACTCGTATTGCAGTTGTGTTCATCTGCCCTTTTTTCTCTCTCTCTCCTCCTCTGTTTCAGGATGAGGTTAGACAAGTGCAGAGGCATACTGAGGAGCATCACAGGCTGTCAGAGCTTTGCCAGGTATGACAAGGCCTAAGACAGACACACACCCACACAAGCACACACACACACACACACACACAGAGATATATACTCATATTGTCGCTGTTGCGTGAAACCTTGTATGTTTTCAGGATTTATGAAATTTGGTTTTTGCTTGACTACCACGCATTTTTGACTTCAGCCAGTGGGTTTATGAAAGGGTTTCATAATCCGAAGGGTATTAGACCCATAGATCACCATGTAATCCTTCCACTGAAGTAAAACATAAAAATCGTCAATTTTGGAGCCACAAGGTTTTCATGTGACAACAGCGATATGTGAGCACACAAACACACACAGAGGAATACATACATGCGCACCCGCTCAACACCAACACACACACATGCAGACAGGCTCAGCACGCCGCCGCGCACGCCCCTTTCTACTGCTTGTCCCCATCTGCCTCCCGCTGGCATGCGTTAATGTTGCCAGCGAGCGTTTGCTGGAGCAGCTCAGAGCTGTCTAACAGATCAGGCGCAGGATAAACAGGCCGACTGGGGAGGCAGGGAGGACGGGCTTCAAAGGCGCCGCAGAATAAGCCACATGACAAGTGATGCTGGTCATGCCTCTCTGTGTTACCTTGCCTGCTCTGCAGTCTGGGCAGTGAGCGCTGAAGGTGATACCGCGCAGCCTTAGCTTTTGGAAGTGTTGCATAAGGTGGGGGGTGGGAAGGTCAGACAGCTCTTAGCTTTGTTAACTGTTTTGGTTAACAAATATAAACGTCTTCTGGCATTTTCAGGGCCGGCCAAGCCAACTCAGCTTCTAGAGCAGTGATTCTCAACCTTTGTCATATCAAGAACCCCTAATTTAGTACACATTAGGGCCACGGACCCCCATTTGATAAGATTTGTAAGATATACAGTACATGTATTGTTAGATATGATTTTGTCCAGAATTCCATGACTATCTGTATTATAGGTAGAGAGATAACAGTGAAACTATGAGGAAAATAGTCACTCTTCTACATTCTCTAACTTCTTGTAAATGAAATAATGGTGAAGTTTAATAATTCATCAATTTGCTGGGGACCCCCTGGAACCCACTCAAGGACCCCTGGTGGTCCCCAGACCCCACGTTGAGAACCACTGTTTTAGAGGACGGCTAGTAGCGGCTCAGCAGTCCAGAGTAAAGACGTGCTCATCATATTTTCACTGTTTACTAATCTACTGTTTAGTCTGCTGTCAAACCGCAGAACGGGCAGTTTGAGTGGTACAAATTAGCGGTACAGCGGATGTTATGCCACCTACATGAAACCCAGTGAGCCTGCTCTCTTGCGCGGCATCGGCCAGACACGGTGTGAAAGTCAGTGTGAGGCCCCCTTCCTGCCTCGGCCCCTGACGGCCTCCCTGGGAAGCCCCATGGAGGCGAGAAATTGAAAAAGCGCTAATTAGCGGGGCGGCTGGGGCGGTGGCGGGAGATGGCCTGTTGGAACATGCGAGACTTGTGGCCCCTTGTGGCCCGCGTGTCCTCCAGGGCCGGAGGAGAGGGAGGAGAGAGGAGATGGAAAACAGAGGGATGAGCACAGATGCCGTGTTCGCCAGTACTGCCTGCAGGAAGGCAACATGTTTACCTGGCTCTGATTGGTCCACAGCCGAGAGGAAAACATCACCTATCATAACCTAGTTTCTCACAGGCACTTTCCTCCTCTCTCTCTCTCCCTCTCTCTCTCTCTCTCTCCTGCATTCATGCTTGCTCTCTCTGTTTCTCTAAACCCTTGTTTTTACTGTTTTTTACAGTTTCTGTGAGAAAGGATATGCGGAGCAGCATACAGATTTTTTCACAGTTTTCATTTCTCTCTAGCCAGCAGCAGGCTGTCCCTGCTCCTTGTACAGACAGCAAGTCCTGCTGGTCTTTTAGGTGCTTTCCCTTGGAGCTCAGCGGTGTTTGCAGTGCTGATTCACTCCAGGGCTTTTTGTAACGAGAACACACAGCCTCTGTCCCCTTTGATGTGTTAGAGAGCGTCCATCTGAACTCCCTTTAATATTAAGGCAAGCAATTCGTTCAGCTTTATCACAATAATCAATACACAGGGTAAGAGGGGAAAGGAGGAAAAGGATTTAATTGCATTTACGTTGCACTGCACTTTTCCTGGAGTACCTTCTCAAAGAATGTGATTGCGTTGCCTTACAGCCGTCTTTGTAGATGAACCACAGGTTTCTATAATCAAACGGAGGGCGACTGAAAAGAACTGACATCCAGAGGCAACGATTAGTGTTTACAGTAATGTGCCGTAACATAAGAACGCATGAAACATGAAAGTACCATGAACGTGAGAGCTAATCCAATATCCTTGTTTGTTCTGCTTCTTTTATGAATCAGTTGCTGTCTGACTCAACCTCCTGCTGCTCGTCTTATTGCCCACGTTGCTATTAATTAATTTGTTTAGAGATGAGAAGCTGTTATTTGTTAGGACCACCCGTGGTTAACGTGAGGGTATATTGTTGGGCTCCCATTAGTGTATAGAGCGATGCTTCAAATATAATATGACACAAGTGGTGCAGGTGTTCAGCGACGGTAAACACCTGATGAGAGCAGAGGTTCCTGATGTAAGCCTGTATTAAGGAAGCCAATCGTAGGTCTTATGTATTAAAAGACAGTCAGCTGTCTTGTGTCTCCCAAGGAGTCTGAGAGCCAGCAGGCCAGCACAGACCTCACCATTCCCACGTCAAAAGAGGAGCAGGAGGAGTACCTGAGGTGGAAGCGGGAGCGCGAGCAGATCGACAGGGAGAGGGTGGCGCGCCACAAGAACGCCAAGGGCCAGTGGAGGCGGGCGTGGGACGTGGACAAAACCGAGAACATGTAAGACTTCTTACCACTCGTCCTCCCCGAGCCACTTCGCCTGAGCATGCTTACTCATCTCCAGCAACGCCCTGCTTCACATTCACACTCATTCTGAGCAGTAGGGGATGAAATGCCTTGCTCAAGGGAACACTGGTGGTAGTCGTTGAAGGAAGGGAGAGTGTTACTCATTCACTTTCCCAACCCACCTTATTCCAGCCAGTTCAGGGATTCAAACTGGAGATTTTCTGGTCTCAAGTCCACTCCTCTAACCACTAAATTTGTGTCACTAATAAAAATGAGGCGGTTCTACATGTTGTTTCCCTCTAACCTCATATAACGCAATTTTGGCATGTTCCCACCGCAGGTTGGTTGCCAAGTCACTTGCTTCATCAACCAATCACGTGCTCTGCTGCCAGTTTGTTTTTTGAGGGTTTATAAAGAATAAGACTTCCTTTTCCTTCGGTCTTTTTACTTGTCAAGTATGTCTGTGAATGGTTTCATTTGCTTTTATTCATGCAGATAACAAGGCAGTCTGGCCTTACAAACAGGCTTTACTATTTCGAGTTAGATTATTCAGTGGAAGAATCCATTAGATCAGGTATCTCCATGCCCAACCTCGTGATCAAGTCACGTGGCATTACAAACTAAATTAAATGATTGGACCATCAAATAATTACATTGTAGGGTAAACAGTAAAGATATGTTTCTTAGAATTCAATCTGAAACAGCATTGCATTTGAAGAGAAACAATATTACATTGGAAATAGCAGTTGAGTATTCTTACATTGTGAAAACTCAAAGCCTCTTATTTTTACATACATGGATAATGATAAAGGTTAAGCCTGGAGGCCCTCATTTAGGCCTAAATATAAACATATACAATCTGTTGAGTTTGAGAATTGCTTGATCTAATTTTAATATGATCTCATAAACATGTTCAGCGTACTTAATGTTCTGCTATCCCATTGCTTAATCAAATCACACAATTGCACTCCAAAGTGCCTGGAGGAGAAAATACAGCCCATTTGTTTTTTTTGGTGCTTGTTAGATTTCAAACAAGCCCAGCTGTAGAGTCCAGAGTGAAAAAGTAGCAGAGTGAATTCATGCGCTGTTTAAAGGAAGCATCGAAATGTAAAGAGACAAGGGAAGAGCAGCTATTTTTAGCAAGGGATGGAATGCCTTGCCTTATTTGGCAAGGCTTAAACAAGGCCCTTGAGTCAGAATACAAGAGGAAATGTCTTTTTGATTCAACAATGTAGATGTTATCAATGGTTGTTAAAATGTAGTGTGAGTCAAACAGCAAAACCACTCTCTCGTTCTGCAAAACATCAAATTCTAGACCCGCAATAAACACACGATGATCCTCAAATGTCAGAAGGGCCTGTTTAATGGTATTTAAATGAGTGGACATTGTTACGTCACCTAAGCAAACAATGAGATGATAAATTGCCCACCTGCCGCATGGATCCCCACTTAAACAATGGACAAGCATCCACAGAATTTGCATGTTTATTGTTAACACCAAACCATCATCCGGCGCTCCCGTTTATGGAAAACACTGCCTGGGCATGTGTGTTCCTGTGTAAACTTAACCTCTGCTTTCAGGTTTTCAGACAAATCCCTTCCTGAGAGAGACCGGGGGCCCCCCAGCAGAGGTGAGACATCCACACCGTCCCAGCTGAGAACATGGAGAATAAGCGCTTGCATGTCAAAACATGAGAAAATGTTGTTCACCAGCCTCCCAGTTCTTCTTTAGTATTATTTATTCATTCATTTCTTCTTTGATTTCCAGGTGGACGAAATGCGAGAAGAGGACACCCCAGGTCAAATGCTGACTCACGAGGTATCTGCCGAGGCTATGCATTTATCCATTATTTACAGGATAGCAATATTGAATATGGCCTTCATTTCAGTGCCTTGAAATCACCACTTACACAAAATGTGGGAAAACTTCTAGAAATTGTCGATAAATATGTCTTGTCTATGTAGTTTACCAATATTTTTCACCCCTAGGTCATGAGATGCGGGGCAAAGACAAGGGGGCTAAAAATGTGCCAGTGGTGAGCAGTAAGGCTAAAGGCAAGGACCGTCTGACTGGGAGGGCGAGGAGGTTAGTAACAGCTCAGCATCATCTGGACTGACACCAGACACACAGCAGCCTGATGTAGTATGCAATTTAAAAGTTGATTCAACCGTCGGAGTGCCAGATGTCTCTTGCCGCAGCCTCAATTAACTGTTGTGAAACAACTTACTGTAACTAATGAAATGCTTAAAATGGATATGGGAAGGCAGTTTGTTTTCCTGCACTGTGCCCCGATGTACAAATTCCCCCGGATGTCATGCGACTTGATTTAGAAGTTGTGGCAGCTGACTAAATAACCCAGAAGGCCTCATTCACATCTCACTGCATTCATATTTTTTTCCCTCCAGCTTTTCTCATTTGTGAAAGGAGCTACTGTCTTGAGTCAGTTAGGGTGGTGAGGAAGCTTTCAGGGTGTTACACATAACCTCCAAAACCCATGAGGTCACAGACCCGGAAGTGAAGCATTTCAGTGCAGAAGTGGTAGCTTTCCATCTCTATGTGCCGGCTAGTGATGGAGGCAGGTAAAGGCCTGGGGACAGTGAGAGAGCACTCAGCTCTGTCCAGGCAGATCCTTGTTATTAGGCTGTGCTGCTGTCACAGATGGCAATAGATCCAAGCGTGGAGAGAGGCAGCCCACAGGCCACTAAGACTACAGCAGCTGTGACCAAACACTCAGGGATGTGAGATGAGCTTCCTCTCTCTGTACCTTCTCCTTCTTACCTGACTGTGCAGTGTTAACCTTTCTGTGCAGTTTGCTTTAATCATGCACGTTGTAGATGTCAAAGGATTAATTGATTCTGTTGCCATCAGAAGCTGCCTGTTGCCATACATTCTGCTATTTACAATTCACTTATTGCTGTGTTATTGAATGCTTTTTGATATAAATCCTTTTGTTTTGCAGATGGGATGCAAATGAGGAAGGAGAACATTTACAGGTGAGAGGGCAAAACTGTGTTGCTTTGAATAACAAGTATGCATGAGGATATAAAAAACATAAAAACACCTGCTTTTCAATCATAAATGTATCATGGGTTAAATTTGATCTGCTAGACTTCTGAGACAACACTGGAAGACTTCTTGGAGGAACTTGATGCCTTGGCTGACACTGAGGTAGATGATCCCAGCCCAGACGCGCTGAGTAAGCCTGAGGAAGCGGTCAGCGGTTCTGGCTCCGCAGAGGTGGAAACGAGCGGTGGATCCACAGGCCCTGAGCCAGCTGAAACCGAGGGAGAGGACGCCGTCACCCTTGAGAAGGCAGAGACCTCGTCCCCCCGAGGCTCGGAGAAGAAAGTGCGCTTCTCGGAGGAACTCATCCAGGGGGCTCACGCAAGGCCCAGCGCGGGCGCTCAGGACACCGCCTGCTCCGAATCCAGAGGATCCAGCTCATTAAAAGCTTCCTCACCCAGCAAAATCAAACATGAGGTGCAGGGGCCACAGCGGCCTCTGGAAAGTGCCAAGGAGGACGTTGGTAGCCTTCAGGACCAGGGGGATCCATCTGCTCCTGTTGCCCAGCAGCAGGCCTCTGAAGCCCTCGACGCTTCTGAAAGCGCATGCACTAAAAAAGACAGTGTGGCCCCCGCTGCTCCCAGCTCTCCCCCTGCTGAAAAGGCCTGTGCCCCTCTTCAGGAGAACTCGGTCCAGCCTGTAGAGCTCGCCAAGTGCAATATCAGCAACACAAACACAGGTATGCTATAGCGTTGGCGGCCCTGACTGCCTTGACAGAGCATCCGGATGGTTTGTTAGTGAACTAATGTTGGTTTTCCTTCATAGAGGAACTAATAGACTCCAGCCTCTCTGTCCTGAGCCTGGAGTCAGGAGAAACACACCCAGCACACACCACCAGCAGTGACAAGGTCAGTGCAAGAGAGAAGAAGAGGGCTGGGTGAATCAATGGATGGGTAAATGGATGGATAGAGGGAAGGGCAAATGGATGAGGAGTTCAATGGATGGACGAAGGGACAGATTGATAGCGAAAGCACAGTCTGCATTGCAGCGGTGTAATACCTGATTTTGGTTTGAGCATGTTCACCCCCTCTGAGGCCTGTTGGCAGTGTTGAAGTGGAGTAGAAATAGCTTCATGAGAGAATGCCTGTTCATCTCATCAGCCGCTGGAACAGGCTGATAATGTGTTACTGCCCACTTAAACCATGCATATAGAAAATCTGTGGGCCTAGCTTTCCGGTGTGTCCAGAGAAAGAGAAATTGCATATGCCTACATATGTGGATTGTACAAAAGAAAGGCACTGTTTTAACTATTAAAATGTTTTGTTTGCAGGCAAGAGAGAATGGGAAGATTGTCTAAAGGACATGCTCAAGATGAGCGTCATTTGGAAGAAATACTGAAACCAAAATCCAGTGAGATAGATCATTGCCTTTTTGTAGTTGGATACTACATTTGCTTCCGGTAGCTCATTTGAGATGCCCTGTTTATGGCTTACCCATAAAGCTGTGTTTTAATTGTGCTGTGCTGTGTCCCACTCGTCGAACACAGTTATCCCATAGCAAAGTCAGAATGCTATGTTTTTCAGCTATCTAAAACTTACATAGGAATGGTGAGAAGTGTTTTTGAACATTTTCCCTGCTCAAATACTTTGCGTCCAAGCACTTTATGAATATTGAAGGTATGAGTATTGGCACATTATTCAGTATATTATGCTGTGTAATGGCAAGCTCATTGAATGTCTGTCTCTGTTTACATTTGTATTAAGATTTCAAGGTACATATCAGGAGGCTAGCTAATCAACCTTACTTAGGCTGCCCTTGACAATAAACTTCAGCAACAGTCAAATTATCTTGTGCCTGATTCTGCCTTAGGGGTATTTTGAATGATGAAATGTAATCTGCATTATATGCTGTTGCCACTCAAAATATTGAGTGGATATTATTTATCAACTGCTTCCAGCATCATTTAGTCAATGGCCTTTCATGAATCAGCAATCAATTCAAGTGCATTACTAAAGGGCACATTTGGGACTCATAAAATCCTATCTTATTGGCCACTGACCAAGACTCTATTAAGTTTCCAAAATGTTATTACTGACTAAAATGTTTTTGTTTTGGAGAGAATGGAATGCTGCAGGTTTTACTAAGTAACAGTAACAGTAAGAATCAGCAATAAAACTCGATAAGAGGCATTAACATTGTCAACAGCTAACAGTTTCTCAAAACATACATTGCTGCCATAAAAACCTTTTGGACGTCCTAAAAGGACTCTTGATAAGTGCTCAATAAAACACAGTAAACTTAAAATCTCAAACTTGCCCTTTAACATATTATGGTTATTGTGTTCCATCAAATCTGTGTGATTTCAAATCGAGGCTGAATCCCAACTGTCTGGTCTTCCTCAGGCTTCTGGACTTTCAGGCGGCTAGTGAAGGCTTTTCAAGCAATGTGGACCTGTAATGTGGGTCTTCAACAAGGGCCTTGGCCACAGTTCAAAGCAGAAGGGACATGATTAGAGAAAAAATAATTTGTTTATGAATGAAATCATTTGTGAATTAAAACTTAACTCATAAAGCTCTAATGGAGTAGCACATTGAGTTCAAACCCATACAAGTGATGCATTTATATATTTTAGAATGTGTGGATTTATTAATTACCTACACAAATATGCTTTGGCATTCTATTTGCATTCATTATTTTTTTTCTAATATAACCCAGATGGTGATTTGCCGATGCTGCATTTGCACAGCCAATGTTAATACTCCTGGTTTAGTAGGGAGGAATGGTGTCAATTTTTTTTCTGAATTCAGACTCTTATCCCCCTTCGGACTGTTGAGAATTTGGAAAGTCCATAGTCCACAGTCCAAACATTGGGATTCAGCTGTAATTCCCATTGGAAATGTCATGTTATTTGTTCTGTTTTATAATTGTGAATGAGAACTAATATTTTTTTAAAGGCTTCCTAATTGAGAATTTAGTCAATTGCTGTGCCTTGCATATTAGATTCTTCAGATATTGAAGGTGTACCTCCTCATTTCATGGTTTGTATCATAACATAGTGTCCATGTACTGTACTAACAAAGAGTTTGCGCAGTGCATTGATTTTATTTATTTGCCTCTCCATTTGGACAACTGAATGTTACCTAGTATAATTCTGCAAACCTAAAACTGTTTTGAAACAATGTTTATGTGCATTAGTGACTGTTTTTTCTCTGTAAAATGTATGGAAATGTTTTATTTATTACCACTTTATTTTTTATCTCACTTTGGTATCAAGTGACAAGTATAATAGAGAGCCTTATAACACGTCTTGTCATCAAAGAAGTTTTTCGGCTTTTGTCAATGCTACATACTTTGATAGTATAGTATACAGTACTGTAATTGTAAGTAGAGAACATAGTGGACATGCTCTGAGCTGCCAGGCTCTGTAATCTTACATGAAAAAGAATAATCAGGAATCTAGTAGAAGCACACTGGGAAAACCAAGAAGCAAGTCACAAGGGTTGAGGCCATTCCAGCTGTCAACAATGGCCTTATTCTATATTTGGCATGTGATTGGATGGTAAAGAAAAACCGCTGTTTATTTGAAAAGTACGCACAGAATCAGGTCACACAGCTTACCTTTGAAATAATTCAAACTCCCTCTGGGATTCAATCAAATTTGGAATTTAGGATGGAATGAGCTACAACCACACAGCTGTGGCCCTCGATCAGCACCTGGTCATTTTGAGGCGCAGTAATGTTTACGTGTTTCAGTAATTAATTTGCACATTCAAGGGTCATTAGACATTTGCATTATCACCTTGCTTAATGACAAATTTAAGAGGTGGCTCTGATTGTGTTGCTCCCATGGGTGTGCACCACTGTCCTCCATGTTCTCACATACTGTAGGATGGAAGGTATCATTGTGTATGTTTGGGTGTGTGTGCGTGCGTGTGTGTGTGTGTGTGTGTGTGTTGTCAATCGAGGTGTGTTTGCAGCTTTTTACTGTTCAGAAATGCTCATGTTAGTTTGAATCTGTGTGCAACATAATTAATTGTAAAACAATTGGAAGGAGGCATACAGAACATCAATAAAGGTTTTCCGTATTTCACACTCGAGTCTCTTTTGTTTTGGCAGCGTCATTTCTGTCATGACTGGCATCGTCACAATCTCTCTCCCTCTCCCTCCCTCTGCATGTTGCCTCTGACTGATGCAGCTGTGGCTCAGGACAACGCCACAGATGTGTGTGAATCAGATCTCTGGAGAGTTGCGGTGACTACAGAAAAACAATGCCACTGCAGCGAGAAAGAGAGAGAGAGAGAGAGAGAGAATGGTAGAACACACAATAGCATCAGCAGCCCGTGAAGTTTGACCTCGGACCGATGGAGGTGTGAGCACATGAGACCAAAGCCGAAGCCAGGTGTTGTCCCTGCAAATCTGCCTCCGCCTTGGATCCTGACTGATTAATTTCAAATGAGCTCTCTGCAGGGCCGTCGCACTGGAAACCGTCCCCTCCCAGCCCTGCAGGTGGGACGTCCCATGGGTGCTACTCTTTTAATCATCTCTCCCCGAGGCTGTCACCATGGCAGCCGTCTGTCCCCGAGGCCACAGTGCTTTGAGCTTGTGACCTTATGCACAGTGGCCTTGTTCCTCCTTCATAATCGGCAGCCTTCTCACTGCACTGAAATGATTTATTTCCTCATGTTACATGCTGCAGCCTCATTAGGCTTTTTATATTTAAAACAAGATCAAAGGTTCTTATTTCCTGTAGACTTTAATTTACGAGCAGAGCCGCCTTTTCAAAGCAACAGCCCATTGTTTCAGCAGCAGTAACACGGCCTGCTTCAGCTAGCTGGCTAATAGTTTGAAGGGTCTGATGCAATAGTACACCACAGTGGGTGTTAATATGGAAATAAGTCCTGTAGGCTGTGGTAGAGGGTTTAAGTGTAGTGTAGGATTATGTCAGCTACACTCTGCAGTGGTGTAAAGCCTCAGAAGCTTCTCTTCCTGAGGAGAAATGAACAGGAGCTCAACTTTTTGCCCAAGCAGCTCTGAAAAGCAAGGTAGTGCTGAGGCTGTGTGCGTGGAACCAAGCCTGTCATCATGGGAAATGCAAGATCCTTTTTGGTGTACAACCATATGCTGTCATTTTTACTGCTGGTTTCAAATCCGTGGCTTGGAGAGAAGCCTCTCTAGGAGTAGCTGTCCCTCTTAAATTCACGTTCACAACTCCCCTGCTGCCCCGGCTGCCTGTCCGCCCAAAATACTGCCTCTAAACCAGGCTGTGAAGATGCTCGGGGGTAATATTAACTTTTCACTGCAGCATGGTTTGGAGCATAAGCCCCTTCAGCTATACGTTCCCTGCTGCTGTGGGCAACCAAGAATTTCAGTTCGAATCTGAAGTGCTAATGTGATGTCCTACTTAACAAGTTTGTGATGGCTTCTTTGAGACAGACACGGTGTGAACACAGTGAGATTACAGTATAGGAGGCTCTTGAGGTGTTTCATTACAGTTGATTGATACAGGTTAAGTGGGAGAAAGGCCCGGCCGCACCCTGTGACCTTGACAGAACCTCAAACAGACAGGTTGACAGTCCCCACTGAGCGTGTGCGTCATCCCCCCGGCCCCGTCACGGTTCAGGATGTAACAACCACGCCTTAGCAGCTGCCCTGATCACAGACAGCGTGCTCTCCCCCTCTGCTCGGCCTGGAGACAGGAGGCTGGGCTGGAGAGGCTGTCCATGTGCTGCCTGCCTGCCATATAGATCTGAGGGCGGCGCCTTTTGCTAGCATCATCAAACAACCCCAGCTGACAGTCGGTCAGTAGAAACTAAATGATTGTGTGATTTTTGATTTGAATAAATGTATGAAAGAACCCAATTTAGCATTCAATTAAAGCGAGCAATCCTGCATCTCATTAGGATGTTCTACTGTCTGTGTGTCTTGGATCAGTTTTATATGAGAGTGCAATCTATTGTATAAAGCTGGTCAGCCTCTAGTGTTACAACAAAAGATGGGCTTCAAAAACCTTTAACCTTTTAACAAATCTCTGCTCATTCAGTCTTGACTTTTGCAGCTAATTCTGCTATCATTATTATTATTTTGCTAGCGTTTTGCTAATAGGCAATAAATACAATTCCAGCTAGCCAGTGACCAGAGATTTGCCTAATATTACTCAGCAACAAAATTTGGCTCCTGGAAAGCAAAAAATAAACCACTAGAGGCTTATAAATAGCACTAGATGCTTTTAAGTGTTCCGGACCACTCCACCACAATGTCACACCTCTTAGATATTTGGCTTTAGGGGAATGTACTACATATTGGTGTTTGCTGATCTTTTGAACCTGGCAAATAGAAAAAATATGTCCTCTCTAGTGTTTATCTGGATCCTACAGAATAAGTACTTTGTAGTTTTGCTTGTTTGATATTTCCCTGCGAGTATATAGACATCTAGATCATAGGCAATACAGCATGAGATCAAAACACTTATAGGCCTACTGTAGTGTCTGTGCTTACTAATACATTATGTTGCACCTGTGTCCCACAATGTGTTTCAATGCTGATGTAATTAATTCATGCAAACATTTACAGTCCTGCGATGACTGGATGGGAGCGTTCCTAGATTTAACAAAGTTACGAAACGAGATTAGTCTCGCAAAGCTGACAATACAGTGCCTACTAAAGCATACAGCTTCCCTTTTGTTTCTTTAATTATGCATCACCCCATAATATTGCCCCTTTCATTAATTGAAAAGGCCACTGTAAGCTGCCTTTATATTGTTTCCATGTTTTGCAAGGCTGCGTGTTAATATTTCATAACTTTTGTGATGGTGT
This sequence comes from Centroberyx gerrardi, assembly GCF_048128805.1. Classification (NCBI taxonomy): domain Eukaryota; kingdom Metazoa; phylum Chordata; class Actinopteri; order Beryciformes; family Berycidae; genus Centroberyx; species Centroberyx gerrardi. The sequence goes on along the minus strand of NC_136013.1, from coordinate 16,851,002 downwards.
CTTGCTCCAACAATGGGATAATGAAAAGCCTTTGATTCCTCCAGCTTTGCTGTAAAGGTCTCTCTGGTACAGCGTTTCAGCATAACATGACAATGTAGTGCGTTGCTCCCATGCGTGCCAAGTCTGATCAGTAAAACAGTCTTTGGAAAGTAGAACACTTTTGCGCTGAGCATTACATTGTGTCTTTGAACAGACTCTTCTGCCTTATAATTAATATTCTTATCCTCTCTTTCTTCATGGCAAGCTGTCTGTAGTTATTATTGCAGGTAATAGGCCAATAACTGGATCTTATGGATCCAAATTCTGGTACTTTACATGGCCAGCATGAATCTGGATGGACACTGGAATTTAATTTTTTTCATGACAAATCTAACATTAAAGTGACCAGTACAGCTGCAAGACATCATGCTGTCTAACAATGCTTGTCACCCTGTAAAGATAATTGAAATGAAAGCAGCTATAACGACAGATTTTTATGTTTATATTGATGGCTTGGTTGGGGCTGACACTGTTTAAATCAACACTTTTACCAGATGTAGCCATGATCATCTCTGACAACAGGGTAGAAATTTTGCATTAAAGCTTCTCTCATTGGCTTACTCATAGTACTCTGATCCTGAAATGCTGACTGGGTTAATCAATTTAATGTTTTTGTAATGTTTTACTAATTTAAAAAAAGATATCATGCTATCTATTTCCTGGCTTGAGCGAGAAAGCTACAAAACAAATGAATCTTATCTTTGCGTCTTAGTGTGGCTGATTTCACATCAGATAATGTGATCATCTGCCTGGGTGACTGGGTTCAAGAGTCATAAGGTCAGAGGCCGTCTCCTGACTCAGACGTGGCTGCCAGCGATATCTGTCAGTACTGATGGACTCCTTCATCAATAGGTCGGTCATTACTCCTTCCATATATCACAGGAGGCCATAAGAGGCATTGAAAACATATCCGTCAAGGCCCTTCTATATACAGAGAGCACTGCAGCATTGACAAGTCTGTCACAGTGTTATACACACTCTATTACATTTTTCCAGGACACACATGGTTTGTGTTGTGATAGGGGATGTTACTCTGTTGTGCAATCTTCCCTGATGAATGGACATCCTGTTTAGCACCCAAAACAGATGCCTTGGCTTTGGTTCTGAGAATCTGTCATCTGACGATTGATGCTAACAAAACAGTAGATCACCAAACCCTCTCTTTACATCACAGTGTAAAGGCACCGGCTGCTTAGCGGCGATCAGGTGAAGTTTTATTTTCAGTGTAATAGTGAATGATGCTTGTCACTGCCAGCATAAAAACCAAGATTTCAGCCAAACAGTCCTTTCAGGGAGAGTTGGCTCGAAATAGCACCAAGCAGTATTGTGTAATGTGTTCTTGTTTCCTTTGTACACTGTAACAACAGAGCTCTCAAATCAATACACCTCCCTCACATGCTGCTCAGCGCTCAAGTAGAAAGTGCATGGGGCGGTTGGTCTTATTTCCACTTCATAGTTCACCACATGTGACTGTGTGAAGTGCTTCTGTGAGCTGCAGTGACTCGAGTCTGAACTGTGGCAGACTGGGAGATGAATGCTCCTCTCTGCCTGAGGAGCAGACTCTTCCTCTGCTCACATACGTTACAGTTCGCTCAGGGTTTCCTGCTATAACACACACTGATTTGATTAAATGCCCAGGTCACAAGACTGGCTATAAATTGAGGGCTCTTTGTACTGGCATGGTTATTATTAAGTCAGCCTAGTTGGTCAGCCTAGTTTTTCAAATCCATTAAGGCCCAGTGAGAGTTGCGTTAAATATTAAGGTTGGTCTGTACACTCTCTAGCTACAGTCTAATAGCCCACAGTGCATCACAATTCATTATCTGACTTTTTGGAAACAAATGTAAGATATTAGCTAAAAACTAACATTTATTTGAATATATATTTTCTATTATATTATGGCTCTAAATAGCTAAAATAACATTGATAACATACAATATGGCACTGGTGAATTGACAATTTGCATATGATCTATTATAAATCATAGAAATGAATCATTTTCTAAGGATGTTTATTTGTACCTTGTGATATGTATACCTATTATACATACTGTAACCTTAATAAAAAGTATCTAATTACACTAAAAGTTCATCAAGGCCAAAAGATGTACGCCTGCCCTATGTACATTACCAAATACACAATACATTTACATGGTTATATGCACATACCTGAGCGTAACTCAATAATGCAGGTTCCTCTATACTCGGAATCCAGATTTTATCCATGAAAGAAAATATAGCTTATGTAAAATGCAATAATGCAGTATTGTTTTCGACCAGCCGATGAGTGGCAGTGATGTTAAGCGCTGTATGCCTGTGAGTTATATTTATGTCCTGCAAACCAAAAGCATCTCTGGGGGCCTTTATGTTCTATCTGACAAAATATCTATACCAATGTTGTCCATACACAGGCTAGTGACCTCAAGAGCTGTCCAAGGTAAAGTAGACACACATTGACTTAAGGCATACAGTTGGCCTAAAAGAAAAAAAAACGCATAGTTGTTGAAGGGGGAAACAATAATCGTTGAAGAAGCTCTCAGGTCTCATCACTTCTCAGTCATGGCCATTCAGAATAGGATTTCATTTGGACGGGCATGAAGCCTGTGCAATCCAGCATCCATAGGCGCTCTGCAAAACAGTGAGTTTGAAGAAGACCTGTGTTATCCGACCCGCGGCATTGAGTCTGTGAAACACTCCTTCTTGGATCAGTGTGTGTGTATGTGCGTGTCTGTGTGCGTGTGGTTAGAGGCCTCATCAGTCTCCCCTGCGCAGGCCAGCTTGGCTCGTCGCGGAGGCGGCCCCGGTAGGAGAAACAGTGGCAGCATCTGCAGCCGCTTGGTCGGGGTCGCGTTTATTCGCACCGTCAACCCGTCTGCGCGCATCCCTCTCCTCGCCCTCATTATGCGCGGCGCCAGACACCCCGGTGCCCGGCGGGATGTAATGGCTCACTCGGGGCTGTGCGGATGCATGCGTGTCTCTACCCAGAGAGTCTGATCTCTGCGCGGCTCCTGCGGTTGTGTGGCCGTGGGAAGATGCGTAGAGTCCTTCCTCCTGCTGCTGGGAGTGCGCAATTTCTGCTCCGGCACCGTCCGGGGAGAGAGCCGCGCTCTCGGCTCTGTCATCCCACTGAAACGCCTGGCTGTGGGGCTTTGCACCCTGCCTGGTCTGGTTCAGAGAGAACAGCTCTGTCTGTGTAGAGTTCGACTCTGAGACATTGTTGCTGGTGGAAATATTAGTTGAGATGTTTGCGGTGGCGGTGACCTCCCCCGGCACCCCCGGCTTCCCCGCAGAAGAGGATGCACTGGTCGGTTTCCAGATCAAGCTGTAATAAATTGCCAGTATAATGGCTGCTAAGGACACGGACAATACATATGCAAATACAGTGGCTAGTCTCACCCACTTCTTGTTAGTCTTAGCAGCCATCTTAGCCTTTTTGTCCCCCGTATAAGTAGCAGGTTTGCCCCTCTCCATATTGGGCATGAAGTCCCGCTCTCTCATATTGCCCCTATTTTTTCCTCGATGCTCCACCACCCCGTCCGTCTTGAAGGCTTCTTGTTATCCACAATCCAAGAGAAGACGGGAACCAGAAGGTTGAGGGAAAAGATGTTGGACCACCTTGAACCGTACGCACCGCCGGAGTATTTTTGCAGTTAAATTGATCTGTGGTAATTCATTTCATCTCAGGAGCACTGCGCCTAATCTTCGGTACCCAGTGCAGCATTGCGTTTCATCATGGACATCAAGCATCCACTGGCTTATTGCGCGTTTCAGCATCCGACAGCAGCCAAGACCGATGTGTATCCTTACGACATTTCCAGGGAACAGCTGGCTGGAGGCCCACGGCGAATCCGCAGTATAAGATTTGATGTCATTTATTAAAACGATTAAGTGAGATCATACGGTGGACAACTGTCTGTCTTATCCAGCAAATGAAGTGGCTGGCTCAGCTAAAAATACAGGAGAGGGGGCGGGCGGTGGCTCTTAAAGAACCAGCATCTGTGCAGCAGCCTGGAGAAGCTCTGATGAAACCACAGAAAACACACATCACCTTCACATCAGGGGGATGCTGCTGCTGCACATGGAGAGGAGAGGAATGGGGATGAAAACTTAAGTGATGCTGTAAAGAGTTCAGCCTACAGTGTGTCTGTATGCGCAGCCAAGTGTAGAGAAGATGTGGGCCAATCATGTGCAACCAGTCCCGTTAGAGCCACTGAGGAGGTCATTTATGGATTCTGACCCATGAAAGCTTCTATAGTATCTACCCGCGAATACATAGGCATTACATAGGACAAATCAACCCCATTGATACACAAGTAACCATAGCTATACAGCCTACTAGACAGTTAGTTCATTTGGGATCAGCTCTGACCTCATCCTACCTGTGGTCTGGTCAGCTTACATGGCAGCGCATCATTTCAGCACAATGGACAGCGCCTGAGTTGGTACTGGCGCGTTGCCTTCTGGGATACTGTAGGTAAAGCAGGTGAACAAACACTGCTAGAATTTGACCAAGCTACGACCTCCAATTGGTGATCATCATAATTCAGTATTTCTAATAAAAATGTATTTATGCCTGCTTTTGTTTATTAGAAATATTGTCATCAACAAAACAACAAAACACACAGACTATTTTTCTCAGAGATTAAGGTCAAATGCTTAATTTTAGTTCTACTTGTTTTATACTATTGTATCCATGCATATGTATTTCATTCACACTTTTGTTTGTTTGAGCTTGTCCATAGCCTTTTGATATGTAAGAATTATTGTTTACTGTACAAATGTGACATATCTTATTAATATTTCTGCTTGTCTTACATGCTGTGGCCCATGACAAAGTGGTCCTAATATTTGATTTTATTGTATCCTGGTTTTAAACTTTGTGCATTTGTTTTGGATGTATATTGTGTTTTAGTGGGACCCCAGGAATAATAGCTGACACCCTTGTGTACAGCTAATTGGGATCCTTATCAATAAACAAATAAATAAACAAACAATCACCAATCTAAACAAAAAATTGATTATATTTTCAGAAAAACATTAACTTGTATTTTTTTTTTTCTCATTAAAAGACCCTGTCCTTACATAACTCATACTGTTTGCTACTTTTTCTTATGATGTATGGCCTACTAAAAACTTAGCAAGATGAAAAGGTTGGAAGCCACTTCACTGCAAAGGGTGAAAATATATTAATTGCTTAGTCAGGGTGCTGCTAGGAAGAGCGCTAAGCTTGAAAGGACGTGCTTATCCTGCATGTAGTGTGTGTTGTTTTCTTGTTTTGCGCCTAAGCAATTAACACATTTTCACCCTTTGCATTAAAGTGGCTTCCAACCTTTTTATCTTGTTTGCTTCTGGCCTTTTGGAAGTCCTTATTTTTTCTCCACTGTTCTCTAGTGGATACTATGAATGTAGGTCATAAAGATTTATGTCAGCCTGGAAAGGTAAAATTATTTTTAACCTCCGCTACATCCCTGCATCTAACCATTTGCAAACAATGGAGCATCATGTGTCATGTTGGCCAAAGACAAAGTTTCTAGTATCACAAAATCCTCACTGAAATGACAACAAACATGATTACATTGTATTATTCCTACAAAGAGGAGGCCTGAAGATAAAGTACATTGTTGTATCTGGCGGTTACAAAACTAAGCTTTTCCGCAGTGTAGCCAAATTTTAATCCTGTCACTACAAGCTTAGCTATTAGCATAGAGCATGATGGCTGCTCTACAAAGACAGGTGTTTGGAGGATTATTTTTACCTGCTTTCCCAAGATAGTGGAGATGGAAGGAAGGTGGTGATGAGCTGAAGCAGTTTTTTCTTCCTGGCATCCCTGCATGACAGCATAACGTGTATTGATCATGGTTGAGAAAATTTCATGGAAAATATTTGCATTTTCCCCTGTTAAGTGCTAAAGGGTTGTTGCAAAAATCAAATGGGACTTTCCCACATAAACTGAGTCTGTAGTGATTTAGCTGGTGTCACTGCTCTTGTCCCTGCTTGGCTGTGCATTTGCATTAGATATTGCACGGTCTAAAGGTTTATTTGCATGATATCCAAATGACAGGGAGACCTCTGTTGAAACTATCATTCAGCAGTCACCCCCCCCCCCCCCCCCCCTAGTCCCAATAATATAAGACTCTATAATATGACCCTGGACAGGTGGGTGCGGTATCATTTAGCAAAATAATAGGCATACAAGTTGTCCAGCATGGAGTGAATGAAGATGATTTGCTGTTAAGTGAATATACAGTATATATGAAGCTCCATAACTCAGACATTTATTTAGATTCTGTAATAACATCTATTAAGGAAGCAATCAGCTAAGCTAAATGGAGTAATGTTTATGCTTTTTGTCAGAGGAACAGCCTGCCCCTGCGTTGCATTACATCCTGTTCCCTCCAGTTTTAGTTTGGTTGTTTTGATGATAAACATAAACTTAAAACTAGAGGTTTAATGGAACAAGAATTAGGATGTAACAGAGGGAACTGAAAGCAAAGGACAACTGTGAAAACCACGTCTTTAAATCAACGTTAAAACTGTGTTTGTGGTCTGCCTTTTCCTCACAATTTGCTCAATCTAGAGTCCTGACTCTAGGCAGCTTGGCAGCAGCACATTCACCTTTAGTCATGTTACCTATTTTTATTGTCACCTTCATTTGCAATGCATATTTCTCGGGGTGCGTCCTCAGAACAGTCTGAGGTTATCAGCTGAAATCCAGTTTAGTGCGTCCTTTGGACAGCGATGGAGGGGTAAGCTGGCCGATGGTTACGACCATGGTGTATACGCAGATAGTAAATCTGTATTAGAAATAGCATTACACTGGAATAAAAGATCACACTAGAAGGACGGAAAAATGAAGAAAAGATACACTCTGGAGCCTCCAGTGGTCAAAGACTACCTGGTCAAAGGAGACAGGTTCACCAAATGGTCAGAGGTGAGTGGATATTGATAGAAAATGGTTGGTTCATTCAAGGAGGCTCTGATTATTGAAAATCAATCAGGGAATTACCATGTAACCTATGCTGATCAAGTGTGTGCAATCCTAAAAGTGACTCATTTTGCATCATCTGACGAGTAGTAATATGGAAATTTATTTTTCTGTTTCAGTAAAATTCCACAATTGAGATGTTACTATAAGCAACTTTTATGTGTGATAAACTTCTATCACTGATGTTCAGTTCCTGGATTGTACTGGAAAATACAAATGACCCTACAGTCTAAATCATCCAACATTTCAGCATTAAGCAGCTCTAAAACAGAGGTATAAAGCAACCTGATAATAAATTATCTATGTGTATGAAAAAGTGTGATTTCCCTCACTTAAAACCAGGATTCAACAAAGACTGTCCCTGTCACCATGAAGATGGATTCTAAAGGTTATTACGTCTACTGGACCAACCAAAGCAAGGTAACCGACTTTAAGCATCTAGAAAAGACAAAAAATAGCACATACACTACACTATTGCACAGTTGTAGAGCAACCTAGGCTCCCGTACAGTGAATCCAGAAATGAAATGTGTCTTTTTTACGAATGCTGACAGATCAAAACACTCCGTGCCTCACATCCACAGTGTGTGTAATGTGCACACATGTGAATAGGATCTGGCAAAGCGGTGGGATCGCTGAGAGCTGCATTGCGCCTCCCGGTCCCAGCAGCCTGTGGAGATTATTGATTGGTGCTGATGTGGGTTCACCATACTGCCATGCTGTGCAGCTGAACTCTCCCTGTGATGCACACTTGGTTGAGATCCGTCTTCTCTCTCTCTCTCTCTCTCTCTCTCCCTCTCATTGAGGCACCTTCTGGTTTGCAGTACATTAGTCTGAAAAGCAGTGAAGCCTAAATCAAATGTGTGCCTCCTCCAAACACTGTTGGCATGTGTGGTGTTGAGCAATGATTATAAAGTGGTCATACACATTTTAAATAAAAAAAAATACATTTTCCTACAGGATTTTCCAAACCTTCACAGTCAAATACTCTTCACACCAACCAACTAGGTCCCATAGTTTTTTCACGCTGCCAAAAGATGACTTGTATCTCAATCCATATTTGGATTGGCGCCTACATGTTGAATACAGTATTGGAGATGATTTTTCTGCTTCTTGTTTCTAGGAGACAACGTTCCTGGATGTTGCCACCATCAGAGATACCAGAACAGGAAAATATGCAAAACTTCCTAAAGTGAGTATTATTATGTAATGCAGTAACCCTTTCCCTGCTCTCTGATCCGGGGCGAATGGTGTGTTCGTCGTCTCCCTGATTGTCAAAATCTCTGCATGCACTCGATGCACGAGTTCACGCATTAGTAGGAGTGTTGTATTTGCATTGCAAAAATGGCAATGGGCACATGTACCCAGGGCACACACACACACACACACACACACACGCACACAGCCACATGCACGTACACACATAAACAAACATAAACACACAGCACCATGCCATGAGTCATGAGTGTGTGTGTGTGTATCTGTGTTTTTTTTTTGTTTTTTTTACCAGCTCAAGCAGTCAACAGCTGATTGAGTTTGACAGTTTGAGATTCAGTTCCCTTCCACTCCTCGCTCCCACCCATCGCCGGCCTCCACAGAGAGTTGCAGTATGCAGCCGTCCCCACCCCCTACTGAGGGTTCAGAGGTGAAATGTGTTCCCCGGGGGGCACAGAGCGCTGCAACATCCTTGTTGGGGTGCGCTTGGAAGCCAGCGCATCCTCTTTAGGGGCCCCTGAGGACTTTTGGGAAACCAGCTTTCGTGCTGGCTTCAGCTCTGTGTTTTTGAGCTTAGCAATAGACGTGATTGGTGGTCTGTAGTATAGCAGACGTAGGAAGGTAGTGTCTAAAACATTTCTCTGCTCTTGGGTTTCTCTGCCTGTGTGTGTGTGTGTGTGTGTGTGTGTGTGTGTGTGTGTGTGTGTGTCAGTGTGTATGCGCATATTTTTGCATGCCCTGGTCAGCAAATTTGCATGTTTGGAACAAGCTTTTGCTCCCAGGTGTCCAATCTGTAGAGAGAACAAACACTGCAGACTTGACTTTCTCTTGTCTAAACAAACAGAGGGTGAAGGGATAATAAGTCAATTAAAGAGTTAATTGATTTACAATCGTACATTTTCCCCATATTTTGAACCAAGTCGAGTTTATTTATACAGCCCTTTATCACAAGAATGTCTCAAAGATCGCATTATTATTTTACAGTATAATTTAATTGTCTTTCTTTTCCCTTCACAGCACCCCAAGGTCCGCAATGTGTTCAACCTGGATTTCCCAGACAGCAACCATCTCGCTAAAACCCTGACCATCGTCTCAGGTCCAGACATGGTGAATCTGACTTATCACAACTTCTTTGCCTCCAAGGAGAAAGTGACACAGGTAATAAACCACTGTACATTCCCCTTTGTCTGATATTGACACTATATCACTCCCTTATCTGTAGACTATTCTCCCTTTCTATCACTGATCCTGCTTGATTGCTCAAACAGCCACAGGCCATTAGCCAGTGTGCAATGAGCCTTTGCTTCCCCCAACAAGGCGCCCTCTGTCCCTTTAGTCTTTATTGGACTTTATGACTCCAATATCCGGATTTAATCAAATGTAATGAAATCAGAATTGTTCTTTGTTCAAAGGCAACATGCATTACTCTCTGTTACTGATTCTGTCGATGCCCTCTAGTGGTGGGTTTTCTGTTGATATAAAGGCTTTTATAATATGGTTTGAGTAATGAGGTTTCAAGCACAACTCAGCTTGATATTGAGTGTAATATTCCTGTATGTATTTGTGATTAAATTCACTCTAGAACTGGGCAAGTGACATTGTTGCAATTGCCTACAACCCTGCAAGAAACAACGCATGCAGACAAGTCTTTCTGGATAAAATGTAAGTGAACAATTGCCTACATATTGATAAAATATCATGTATAACATAATATTGTAATATCACATGTAATGGTAATCCTCTGTTTTACTTGTGCATTCAACCCTAGATACATCCGCATCTCTCTCCAGACCAACAAGGATGGCAAGATCCCTGTAAAAAAGTGGGTCACAAACCTGTAAAAGTGTTGGATAGCAGACCGTATTCAGTATTTAGATTTGTACCCACTCAATGATTCACTGTGTCTTTCTCAGTATTTACAAGATGTTTCCAGCGGATAAGAAGAGGGTGGAAAGTTCCCTCGCCTCAGCACACCTCCCTAAAGGAAAGGTTAGAAACTAGACCTTCTGGCTATCTGTCACTCCGCACAGCACTACTACCATGAATGTATCTGTGTCTTTCAAGCTTGTTTACTGTATTTCTGCCACCTCCTCCCTCAATGCCCTGGTGTATGTTATGATTCTTGAGTGTTATCTCAGTGAATAAATGAGGTCCTCGCACAGATATTACGCTATAATTCAACACTCCACCTGCATAAATGGGATAAGGCCCACGGTTTCTGCTTGTGTTTTTGCAGTGGTAAATAGACTTTGATGTTTGATATTGTGTGTTTACATGTCAGCATGACACCATGAAGCCTGATGTGTTCACTGAGACCGCCTTCAAGTCCTTCCTGACACATCTGTGCCCTCGGCCTGAGATCTACGAGATCTTCACTTCTTAGTGAGTCTTCCTCCACTGTGTTTCACTCATCATCTTCTGCTGTGGCTCAGTAATCCTCTATTCATCATGGCCTCCCATAGCTTGTCCTACATATAATGCTTAACATTTGTTTTACCTTGCATTTACATTTTCAAGACATTTGTACCAGTTTAGAGACTGTCAGATAAGTTCCTAATCAAGAAAACGTTCACTGAATTGATTTCCAAAAACTGTGATATTCATTGCATTGTCCTATGTGGCAAACTCCATCCATCAGGCACCTAAGCAGGCTAAAACAAGCGAACCAAAATGTTTAACCCAAATCTCTGAACTGTTCTCAACAGCTTAGCTAATATTTTATTTAATAGCCATAAAGCATGGAACACGCTGCTTCACACATATCAATTTGGGAGTACAAGGCCAGAGACGCCCGGTGCAAATTAGTCTACATTATGCCCGCCTCATGCTTGGTCAGTCAGGACCTCCAGTTTATGCATTAGCTACCTGGCACGGGCTCAGGTGGCAGGCAGCGGGCCGTGATGGCCACTGGCAGCGTTAAGTGCGGTGCTGATGTGATTGTCACAGCTCACTGTGCCTCCTCCCAGCTCCACCAAACCCTACATGACCAAGGACAACTTTTCCAAGTTCCTCAACGAGAAACAGAGGGACTCGCGGCTCAACGAGGAGCTGTTTCCCCGTCTGCGGCAGGACCAGATCAAGGCTCTGATCGACAAATACGAGCCCGTCTCCTCTAACTCTAACAGAGGTGAGAGGCATTGATGTTGTTATATGGTAGGAGGGCTGGCATGCAGGACAAATTCATTATAATACATTGTTACTGCATTGTGTCTACACTTAAAACCACTTCTACGCTTGGGTCCCTCATGCGGGACAATCATTACAAACACATGTTTCACGGCCAAGCTTTGTTCAAACCCACAGAACTTTATTTTAAATTCTAGTCAAGATCCTAAGGTTTCCAAAGATACCAAATATGTCATGCTTAATTACACAGACACCTAGATTTTTTTATCCATTTCTTGTAATGGTGCAGCCATAAAAAATGTCATCTTGGGTTTCAATATTTCACTCATAAGTAGGTATAACTTCAATAAAGTGTTGGAACGAGCAGATACAGAATATGTGTGTGACATTGTTGTACAGTTTGGGAAAAAAATGTCTAACTTTGGAGCTACCTAAGGGGAAATTTAAGGGGAAAGTCAGGGTGCAAAGGGTTAATGCTTTAATATGCATTTGTTGGTCATCTGCAGGTCAGATTTCTCCAGAAGGTCTCCTGTTCTACCTGATGGGGCCAGAGACTTCAGTCGTCATACAGGACAGGCTGGCGAAGTGTCAGGACATGACCCAGCCCATACCCCACTACTTCATCAAGTCATCCCACAACACATACCTGACAGGTCAGAGGGCAGACAGATAGGCACAGTGAAAAACATCCTGCAGTACATTGCATTGTCCAAATACCTGTTAAAATAGGCAAATATCACTTTGTGTATGGATTATATAGTCGCATGCACGATCCCCATAATACTTACAAGCAGATTACTTTGTATATTTGCGAGTATGACATGTACGGCGACACCTGAGGATAATTTCTGAGACTCTGGTGTCTTTGCGTCTCTTCCCCCGCAGCCGGTCAGTTCTCTGGCGTGTCGTCTCCGGAGATGTACCGCCAGTGTCTGCTGTCTGGCTGCCGCTGTCTGGAGCTGGACTGCTGGAAGGGTAAACCTCCGGATGAAGAGCCCATTATCACCCACGGCTTCACCATGACGACTGAGATCCTCTTCAAGGTGCCACATGCATAGTTTTGGGGCACTGCTTTAGTGGGCTCTTCACCCATGTAACCAATTCTTAAGTGGGCTTTTTTTTTTTTTTTTTTTTTTTTTTACCAGTTTTTGTGCCACTTTCATTGCTCTGCAAACAGAAAAGTGTATGCCAACCAAATCCCTTATTAGATACCATACATCACCTGTTATTTGCTGAACCCTCCTGGATCTTGCAAACTATAACTTGAATATGTCTGAATATTACTATTATGTGTCATTAATCTTGGACCTGTTACAGTAAATGACTGTATACCGAACCCTAGTCTCCTGTGAATAAGCAAGAGCAGTGTGTTTTGCCTCAATGTGACAGCTTCTTGTGTACACTTGCCAGCCGGAGTCCATTGTGACTGAAGACTGTCACATTGTATAATGAGTATCATGATGAGCCTATATATTCACTTTATTATTGATGTGTGCATTAGTAACAGAGGGCAAAAGGGCATAAAGGCTTAACTGTACACAGAAACACACACACACACACACACACACTCACATAGGCATGTACCCCCGTCATCCTCTCTCACTCAACACTTCCATTTAAGGGCAGCCAGAGCTCCACGCTCCCTGTGGCCCAGACAAAACACCTCAGTTCAGTTTACTGTCAGCCTGTAGATGTGATAGGTTTGGAGCTGACTCCAGGTCCTCTGCATGGAGGCAATAGCTGTGCTGTTTGTCATGTCGTCTCTCTTCATGTTTCGGGAGAATCGTCCTGATTGGCTCTGTCTGTTTGTCCTAGTTTTATGTGATTTTGATGCTTTTGTTTGTATTTTTACTTATGTGCATTGCTGTATGTTGTGTATGTCTACAGCGTTTTCATTTGTTATGATGTTGATTTCTTGGCAGGTCTCCCTTGAAAACAAATTATTAATCTCAATGGGACTATCTAGTTCAAATAAATGTCTGTCTGGTTGAATACACAAAAAAATAAAAATGCCTGTCTCTTTTTGATACAGGATGTGATTGAGGCCATTGCTGAGAGTGCCTTCAAGACCTCACAGTTCCCCGTCATCCTCTCCTTTGAGAACCATGTTGACTCGTAAGACTGAGTTTTTCCATGAACTCATTCAGTGTAATGTTATTATCGTAAATGTAATAATGCTCTAATGCCATTATCGCAAATGGAGTATTGATGGAACATATCCAGGATATGATTTAACCTTTTGCTCTGTAACAGCGAATACTAACAGGTGTTACTGTGCTTTGCTCCAGGGTGAAGCAGCAGGAGAAGATGGCCAACTACTGCAAAACCATATTTGGTGATGCCCTGCTAACAGAGCCACTGGAGAAGTATCCTGTGAGTATGCTGTTGCAACACAGCTGGCCCTCAAAAAGGATTAGATAAAGCTTTTATATAAGGGATATATTAAATAACATTATCATAGCATACTGTGTGACTGTGTGTGCTGAGTTCTTGAGTTGAGTCACATTAGCTTGAAGGCACTATAAGACAAAGTTCAGCACCCTGTCCTGTTTCTCATCTCTGTTAGACTTGACCCTCCTGGGCTCATGTATCCATCCAACTGATTTATGCGAACAGCCAACTTCTGTTCACCTCCTCAGAATTGTGTGTGCGTGTGTGTGTGGGTTTGGAAGTGTGCATGTGTTTGTATCTGTGAGGCAGAGAGATGTGTGTGCAAACATTATATGTGTCCTTTCCTTGTTTTGTCACTGTTTGCCCCCAAGTTTGTTTCACCTCCCACTTTATTTGTCTGTAACATCTAGCTGAAACCAGGCCAGCAGATCCCCAGCCCATCTGAACTCATGGGCAAGATCCTAATAAAGAACAAGAAGGGCAGCCATGAGAAGCCAAGCCAGCCAAAGAAAACCACCGCCCCGACCAGTGACCAGACCCCAGCTGCAGCCGCCCCCACCCAGGACCCGAACACCCCTGTCCAGGACCCTGCCACCCCAGCACCCACTACCCAGGAGAGCCAAGGTGGATAAGATGGAACTCAAGCCAAATCAGATCGCACTCTATCTGATTTCTTAGGCTGGTTTGGTTATTTTTAGGTTATATTGTGATGGTGCGGTTATATAGTATTTTGTTTATATGGTTCATCAGAGGGGGACGCAGCTGTGGAGGACAACGAGGAACAAGAAGACACAGAGGAACAGGATGAGGAGAAGATGAAGACCTCCGATGAGGTAGAGGATGACGATATTGATGACGGTATCGTTGCTCCGCATCGTCTGTGTCCAGCCAAAACAAATCAGACGTCAGCTAACATCCTGTCAATCCCCCATAGGGCACAGCTGGACAAGAAGTAACAGCGTACGAGGAGATGTCTGCCATCGTCAACTACATCCAGCCCAACAAATTCATCTCTTTTGACAATGCCAGAAGTATGTCTTTGCTTCTTAATGTTGCAAATAAATGTAAATATGTATGTATGTAAGTATTATGTGAAAAATGTGATCTGCACGCAGTCCTTCAGACGACATAAACATTACAACATATACTTCTTTTCTAATACATGTGGTTAAAGGGATACTTAAACCAAAACACTGGTAAACTAATGAAAATCAGTATGAGTTATACAATTCTGCCTTTTATTCCTTCTTTCATTCACAGAGAAGAACAAGAGTTATGTCATCTCATCCTTTGTGGAGACCAGAGGAGAGGCCATGATAGCCAAGACTGCTGTGGAGTTTGTGGAGTATCCTTTAAAACTATTGCTGATGCCGTCATGCTCCAAAATCTTGCAAACCGTGTGTAGGTGGATTGAAACCGTTGCAGTCATTTTGAATTTGATCAAAAAGCCCACTAAATTAGCCTGAAATGTGTTGTTTTATGCAGTCAGGTGATTATCAGTTACATATATAAATAGAAAGCAATAAAACCATGCTTCCTAAACCGTCTCCTCCAGATACAACAAGAGGCAGATGAGCAGGATCTACCCCAAAGGAACCAGGATGGACTCATCCAATTACAACCCCCAGCCTTTCTGGAACGCAGGCTGCCAGCTGGTGGCGCTCAACTACCAGACTATGGGTAGAAATGGACACATGTTCACTGATAGCCAGTTAAACTGTCAGAAATATGTTGCATTGCATGAGAGGATGCGAGTCTGACCATTCACAGTTCCCATTTGATTATCATTTCTTAGTGAGTCTGACATATTTCTGTTGGCATGTGCGCTTGATTTCATTTTTAAACTTGAGGTTCTGTTTTTCACCACAGCAGGTCAGTGTTGCACCTTTTTGAGCTGCACAAGGCTCTGCTGTGCTTTGCATGCAAAATGCTCACTAGCAGGGCATGAATGGGTTGTGTCTATTTTCAGATTTCCCCATGCAGATGAACATGTCTCTCTTTGAATACAATGGGAGGACTGGCTACCTCCTCAAGCATGATGTCCTGCGTCGCGGTGACAAGAAGTTTGACCCTTTCTGTGATAGGATTGACACCATTGTGGCGAACACACTGACCATCAAGGCAGGTTCACTGTACTGCAGCACAGCCTTTCATCTGACTTGTTATTTTACTTCTCTCTCTTCAACCATCCCTACAGTATTGTTTGGCATATGGCCGCTGGTGCAGGCATCTGGTCAAAATACAGTACTGTAATACAAAAAAATATGTGAAAGAAAATGGGGAAAATAATCACTCGATTGCTACAGTTTAGCAATTATTCCTGTTTCATAAAATAAGGGTCCATTGTTTATCCTATTGCATTATGGGGCAATGATCAACAAGCAATGTGTGTATTGCTGAGAGCTGTTTTCCCTCTACTTGATTTGAAAGTCAAATAGCCTTGATAGCCTTGGGGCATGTGTGTTTGTGTGTGTGTGTGTGTGCGTGTGTGTGCACGTGTGTGTGCACGTGTGTATATGTGTTTGCCTGTGCTTCTTTGTGTATGTGCATGGGTGTTTGTGTGCACATGTGTATTTGCACATCTGTCTATGCATTTGTGCATGTGTGTGTGTGTGTGTGTGCATGTGCATATGTGTATGTGTGTGTGTGTGTTTCTATGTATGCATAGCCATGTTTGCTCAGCTTCTAATTTGCTGTCAGGATACAGAGTCGCTAATAGTACAAGCTGCCTGCTGTGACTGATACCTGGTTCATGGTATTCAACAGACTCCGCACTAAAACTGAGCCCTATTTATATCCACAGCTCTATGTCCTACACATGTCTATCCACGGAATAGTACGTGCCATTTTCCAGTATGTAGGTCATCGACTCTTGCTCACCTCTCCCACCAGATCTATTCAGGTCAGTTTCTGACTGACAAGAGCGTGAAAACAGGAGTTGAGGTGGAGGTGATCGGGTTGCCAGGAGACCCCAAGAAGAAATACCGCACCAAGTGGTCCACTACACCTAATGCCATCAACCCAGTGTGGAATGAGGAACCTTTTGTTTTTGAGAAGGTGTGTATGTGTGTGACGCATGTACCAGATGAACATGTTCATGTGCACAAATGCATGCATGAGTGAATGTGTTTGAGTATGTATGTGTGTTTGTGTGTACTTAATCAAAAGCGTTCACACAAACAAAATCTGAACTCTAAAGTTTTAGCTATATAGTAACATTTTTATATTTTAAGTTCAAGCACTGTTGTGAATACAAAGAGTTTACGTGTCATTAACTGCTCTGCTGCTGTTGTTGGTCTTAATGCAGTTATTGTTATTATTATGGATAGATCCTGCTCCCAGATATGGCCTCCCTAAGAATTGTAGTCCACGAAGAGAACGGTAAATTCCTGGGACACAGGATCATGCCTGTTGATGCCATCCAGTCAGGTCAGTGAGAGTGAGAAAAAAAAATCATCCATAGATACATATACAGTATATCTATGGTTTTATCTAACCTACACATATTTACTTTTATTTATACTAACTAGTAATGGTTAGGGTTAAACTTCCCTGCTAAATTCAAGCACTTGTTGTGGTTGTTCCCCAGATTGCAAGGTAATTTGATAATTGTTAGGTCTATCCAATATCCTCACTTGTGCTAGTTTTATTTATATGCCAATCTTCCGGGTAGAGTTTCCCATTCAAAATGGCCACCGTGTGAATAAGGTCACATTTCTGAGTCAGAGGAGCTGCTGCCTTGTCTTTAATTCACAAGGTTTTATGCCCTGCAGGCTTCCAGCACATCTGCTTGCGCAGTGAGAGCAACATGCCACTCACGCTGCCAGCTCTCTTTGTGTACATCGAGGTCAAGGACTACATCCCTGCTGCCTTCGCAGGTGCTCCACTTTCCACTTTGTGTTCTCACAAAAAGCTCTGCTGCACTTGAATTTGTTTTGGTAGAGTGACAGTCAGGGACAGGGCTCAAATTTAATTTAGACCAGTGGAGCTTGGTAGAATATTGTTTATTGCTACTCATTTTGACACAAATGTATGCACACACACACAAACACTCACACACCTCAATTTGATTCAATGTTGAATTATGAATTACTGCTGCATTATGCAGTGACGCATTTGATTCTACCTCAGATTTCACGGATGCCTTATTCAACCCAACAAAGGGTACAGAGAAGACCACAAAGACGCAGGAGGTAAAAATAAGCTGCTGAAGCAAATTTCACTTAGCCAGTGGCTGCTAAAACTGATATATCAATAATGTCCCCAGTTCTCCTATAAAACCATAACAGCACTAATTGTTTTCCTGGAACATGATCATACTTGCTAGAATGTCATGTTCCTGTCCTCTGTGTGCCCACACAGTCGTCATCTGACTACATCTCGCCCTATGAGATGCCTATTGTGGTTCAACCCCCCACTGACAAAGCTGGAGCCAAGGACAATGCAGCTGATGCTACAGGTAATGGAGCACAGTTCAGAGAAACACGTTTTTTAATCAGAATATTTTTCATATGTTTTTTATGATTTTGGGCTTTAATATGACTCTGGTGGTAGGTCTCTGAATCATAGTGTCAGTGTTCTGCCAGAATTTGAAAAGGAAGAAGTCAACAGTATAGAAAAAAGCTGATTTGACCACTGATGTGCTGAACTCTCCACCTCCTCCAGAAAAAGCCCCACCAGAACCTCAGACCTCTGAGGACCCTGCTGACCCATCATCCCAGTCTCCAGTGGACACCAGTACAGACACCATTAAAGAACCCAGCGGAGAGGCCGATAACCCATCAGACGCTGCACAGCCTGCTGCAGACCCTCCCCAGACTTCTGATGAGGCCGCTCCTGAAGATCCATCCCCAGATGCAGCCAGTGCCACACCTGAACCGCTTCCTGATGCCACTCCTTCCCCTGACACTGAAGAGGCCGCCACTGTGAAGGAACCGCTCTCAGAACCCGAGGCAGCTCCCGAAACCAATGAAGATCCTGCCGGTGACACCAGTACAAACCCTGAGCCTGGTTCAGACGATAACCCCAGCGTAGATGCTGCCCCCGCTGCAGAGGAGGGTTCAGGAGAGCCCGCCGCTGAGGCTGAGCCCGCCGCTGAGGCTGAGCCCGCCGCTGAGGCTGAGCCCGCCACTGAGGCTGAGCCCACTCCAGCAGTTGTGGTTCCTGTCCAGCCCAATGAGCCAAGTACATCACCGGAGTCTGCTGGATCAGATGACTCATCTCAGCCAACATCTAGTGGAGGTAATGCTAAAATGCTTCATGTGCTGCAATTTTCCCTCTGTCATTGTAGGTCAAGGTGAAAATCCTGGAAAGGAAAATACAGATGAATTTAGAGTGGGTTTTTGTTTTGGTTGAATAGATGTAGCTCTGTTATAAATGCATATCTAGTGCCAACAGAAGTAGGAGGATTTTTGCAAATGAGTTCTAAAGTAGCCTGTGTGTATAAAACCATAGAGCCCTCCACTGTGACTACTGAAGAACTGACGCAGCACAAGAACTATGTGAAGGTGATCAAGCGGCAGGAGAGAGAGATGAAGGAACTGGAAAAGAAGTTTCAGAAGAAAGGAGAGGACCTGATTCAGAAGTACTCGGACTCCTTCAAGGCCATCAAGAAGAAGGCCTCGGTGAAGAAAAAAGAGTAAGAGGATTCATGTCTTCTCTTTGTTGTTTTTCTGCATTCCACCCTCCTTTCTTTGTTAGCTGGTATTTACCTGAAGGATTGAGGGAGATAAACTGGGAATTGTGGAAGGATTCAAATCTGAGGTGAGGCGTTGTGTATGTGCTCCACAGGCAGGGAATGTAATCATTTCAGTGAACTAAGAACAGTGTGTTAACCTTTGTGTTCATGTCTAGTCATTCAACAAAGACCGGTCTATGTTTTCCACAAAGTGGCGGTGATTTATACAGCACAATACTGACCCACTAATCAAGTTGTTGTTGTCTTGGCCAGTGTCATTAATGAGATTATATTTAGAAGCACAGAGAATATTCCTCGGCTAATGTGTTTTTCTAGGTGAAACAGAATGTTGGAGGATGAAAATAACAGCTAAATGAATATGCTTCAAGGGTTGCAGTGCTTTTTGCACACAGTCCTCCAGTAAGCTTTCATTACAAAAGATGTTATGCAAAGCCAAGTGAACATTGCCATGTGATTTTCAGTAACCACATGGTGGAACAATGTTGGGGCTATCACAGTTTAATCCTTCATAGATATTTAGTCTAAACATATTTCTGTACATTGAGGTACAGTGGCTATTTCCCTAATACTCATGAGTAGATCTCATTTGATAAAACACATTGTCCCTCAGTCGATAAACTCCGTTCCCCTTCCATATGTCCTGTTATGTCATATGATGTTATGGCATGACGTGTCTTCCAGGGGAGGGTGCAACACTTCAGATTCCGGTGTCAAAACGGAGCGGGTGCAGGAGCAGAAGGAGAAGCTCCAGGCCGAGCTGCAGGCTCTGTGGATAGAGCAGTGTGACCAGCTGAAGAAGAGGAAAGAGCAGTGTGCCACAGAGGTAGGTACAATACAGCTGTACAGTTAAAACAACACCCGAGGGCCTCATCAAAAAGTTCCAAAAAGTGATGAAGGAGTGGCTCCACCAGTTATTTTGCCTCCCAAACAAAAATAGGTTCATGTGTATAGCAAAAGAGGGGATGCTTAGTTGTGGCTGATTCAATTAGCAGGAAGCAATTTATACTGAATTCCTAAATAAACCATCATTTTCTTGCAAGAATGTTTTCCAAAATTGTTTTCTAAATTTCCAAATTGTTTCATAGTGTTTGATCTCAGATATTTGGTGATAATGTGCATTATTCTGTTATCTTCAAAATAGGTTTTAATCTTTTTTTGTCTTTGTTTTTACATTCCATCCATGTATGAACATTTTAAGATGGGTACCATAAAGGCAAGATGTGTTCTGCTCCTTGTCCTTTTGCAACCTCTTCTCATAACACTCCTCATGTAACCACCGCTCACCTCATACCCAGCCCTTGGCTGTCTTCATTGCATCTATTGATCCACCCTAAAACTAGGACTCATCGGCATGGCTCAGGATGCTCTCACATCTCTCATGGAGCACCTCATCTCACCTCCCTGCGCTGTGTGTCTGGGATCATGGGCGAGCAGCCAGGGCTTTAGAGCCTCTATTGATTATACATCAGCCCTAGGTGCTCTGGGGTGCTCTTAGCATAAGCTCTGAATCTGCATGAGATTGAGAGGTCAATCAGGTAATTTTCCAAGGGTCGCCACCTCACTAGACAGAGTATAGACCGAGCCGCAGAAGTGCAGCCGAGCGAAGTGGCAGTTAGCATCTCGTATTCAGGTGTCGGGCCAAGCGCTTCGACAAACCTGAAGCCAGAGTGCATGCAAATTAACAACAGAGGTCTGATCTTGGAGAATCTCTTGGATTAAACAAAAGGAAATGTAATCACACATCCCTTGGACATTGTTAATGAGAGGCATTTAGTCTCGCTGAAGTCACTCTCTATTTGTGCTCGGGCCATGTGACTGCTTTCACTCTGACTGTGCCACTTCCTTTTTCCTGTGTGACAGCGGCTGGCCAAACTGTTGGAGATGGCTACAGAGAGACACACCAGTGAACTGAAGACCCTGGAGAGGTGTGACCACACATACAACACACTGAGTACATGCTGTACACACTGACAGTGTGCGGGACTTTGCTGAATCTATCCAATCTGTGCCTTGAATTTTTGGTGTGAGACTCCCTGTGTGTGTGTGTGTGTGTGTGTTGCCTGAAGTGAAGCTTTTGACATTTTGCAAAAAGAATACCTCAAGTAATGAATGAGTCACCTCAGCATGCAGGTCTTCTATTGTCCTTGGCTGGCTTATGGTGTCCTTCAGTGTGTGTGTGTGTGTGTGTGTGTGTATGTGTGTGTTTGTGTGTTTGTGCATATATGCTTGTGTTTGAGTGTGTCTAAAAGCGTGTGTGTGTGTTTGAATTTGGGTGTGTACATGCGCTTGTGTTTGAGTGTCTCTAAAAGCCTGTGTGTGTGTTTGTGTGTGTCTAAAAGCCTGTGTGTGTGTTTGTGTGTGTCTAAAAGTGTGTGTGTGTGTGTGTGTGTGTTATCCAGTGTCCCCAGTTGGCAGATGGTTATCTAAGGACAACCATTATCCAACAGGTGTTTAAACAGCAGTAGGGAAGGGAAGACAGCCTCGGTCATCTACTTGTCCACACAGACACTATAACGCAGCATTTAAGCCCTGCTCACTGTAGACAAAAGGTCACACAGCGCTGCATCATATGTGTAAAGAAAAGGGTATTTATAGAAGGTCACTTTTCATAGAGAGTTTCAATCAGGCAGGCATCCTTACATTCAGTCTTTGTCTCGTTTCCAGTGAAACCAACGAAAATAAGAAGAAGGGGCTCTCAAAATGCTCGTCTTCAGAGAAAGCGAAGTGAGTTCACACCACGACCTTGCTGTCAATCCCTTTTTTGTGGTTCCATTCATTTCCATTCTTCTCGCTCACTGATCTTCTTGTCCAATCAAAAAAGAAAGAACGCAAATATGGTGAGGTCTCGCTCTATCCATTTCTGAGAGAAAAGCTGCTTGGATTCTCACCACTGTGGCACATGGCATTGCACATGAAACCTCGCTTGATTTGATGAATTTTTATCAACGTTACGTACAAGAGATCTAATTGAAAATTATAATCATGTTCTCAGGCTAAAAAAGGCAGCAAGCTGTGAGCTGTTGGAGGAATCTGCTCAGTCTGATGTCGCAGTAAGTATAGAGCTAAGGATTTCTGTAAGATTCACCTGGAAATTCACATGGTATGTTCAGTGAAGTCTGAAATAGTTAAAAAACTCATGTACATATGGATATACTATACATGTGTATCTATGTAAGACATTTACCTGTTGTAAACGTGTACTGCATTTATCATGTTCACGTTTACCCTCTCAGAGTAACTATG
The DNA here is from genome assembly GCF_048128805.1 of Centroberyx gerrardi. Lineage (NCBI taxonomy): Eukaryota > Metazoa > Chordata > Actinopteri > Beryciformes > Berycidae > Centroberyx > Centroberyx gerrardi. Next base: position 16,828,307 of record NC_136013.1, on the reverse strand, counting down.
GTTTCATGGTGGGAGAAAGAATCTAAAGATTTGAACAAAATGTGAGAAAATACCCACCGGAGTCACATGACCACCCTCTCCTTTAGTACATCTGCACACATGTTCACATACTGTACACCTCCATGCCTGCATGCAGACCTAGCCACACAGTGCGTACAATAAGCGCTCTCTCACATACATACCCATCCACCCACCTGCCCACGCACCCACGCACCACACACTCATACACACTGAGTAAAGTGCAGTGGGCCCTGACCATAGTCCAGGCTTGTCCATTACTCAAAGGCTGTTTACAGGGAGCGGGCAAGCCATGTGTGGTCGATGACTCACTGCCTCTGCTGTTGTTGCTGCGTTGGCTCATCAAGATTCAGACCACTTGTGTCTGGGTTACGGGTCCAGCCGCTCTGCCCGGTTCCTCTCAGACCAGCTCAATCTGGATAACAGCAACCCCCCCCATCCACATATTAGGGTTGCATTGCAGCTCATTTTGATCCACTTAATCAGCATTTGCCCATTAATTACTGCAACTATTTATAACACAATCACTTGTTTAATCAGCGCAGCCTTAGTATTGAATGGCTGGCTGCATTAAGGGCTGTGTAATTGAATTGGACAAGTCCAACCTGTTGTGACCCAACACTATCGATCCTCTCTCTCAGGTTGCATCCCATGGGTCCACTCCTCTCTAGACAGTCTCTCACACACACACACACACACACACACACACACACAGAGGGAAACATGAGCAGATGAACTGTTTATAGACATGAAAACGCTCTTTATCTTTCACTTGATAGCATCCACACAGACAAGTACAGACACACACGCACAAACATACACACTCACACAGACTCAAACCGCCGATCGATGGTGTATTTTTGAGCAGCGACATACAGTATGTTTTGTGCTGTTACAGTCCTCAGATTACAGTCCTCAGCAAGAGGCTTTGATGAAGAAACAGGCTGCGACACTGGAGGAGATCAAAGCCCTGGCTAATCAGGTACATACACTTACACCGACACATACGCTCTCTCTATCTCACACACACACACACACACTTGCAGTTACAAGAAAGTGTTCTCCTTATGTACAGTCACACACGCTGGGTCAAGTTTCTAAATCATTAATTCTGTGCCACCTGGACTATTGTTCAACAGTATGGTCGTCTGCATCCAAAACAAATCTCGCAAAATTACAAGTCGTACAAAACAGGGCTGCTAGACTTGTTCTGGGCTGCTCTATTAGAACTAGGACCGAAAAGTTGCACTCCAGCCTCTCATGGCTCACCATTGAGCAAAGGATTTCCTTAAGCATGGCCACATTTTTCAGCTGCATCATTAACTCAAAGATGCCATTATTTTTATTCGACCAAATAGTTTAGCTACTGCAGTAACGTACATAACCACAACACCAGATTTGCCGGTAATGGTCATATTGTGGTACCCAGCCTAAGGACTAACTCGTTGAAAAAAACTGTCATTTACAGAGCCATAACAAATTGGAATAATTTACCTTTTAATAAAGTAATAAAAAATAAATCATCCTTCAAAAAGATTATGTAGAGGCATTTATTGGCATGCAGATGACAGACTGAATAGTAGGAGGTATAACTCTGTACCAGTTTTCAATATTCGTGTTCCGCTTCATATGTGTTGTATAATTCTCATTCTTTTAAATATTATTTATATATTGATTTTTAATTAGTATTCTACCTAAATGTACGTTCAGTGTTGACAGGCTTTGAATTGTATATGAATGTTGTTTTTTTTTAATTATTTCATATCAATGTAAGCTTGCATTTTTTTTATATTAATGTATATTGATGTAATTTAGTGTATATTAATGTAATTTAATGTTTATCATGTAATGTGTTATGTACAGTATGTCAGGTGTGGACCCCAGGAAGATTAGCTGATTGCCATGGCATCAGCTAATGGGGATCCTTTAAATAAACAAAAATAAACACACACACACACACACACACACACACACACACACACACACACACAGTTTTTACAATGGGAGTGATTCACCATGCACACCATGCCAACACATAGCTGCCTATCAGATGCATTGTCTGCCCTGGCCATCTGTTGAGTCAGTGATTGTACGTAACACTGTAATGTGACGCATCCTGTTGAGGCGATTCACAAAGTACAGTCCGAGCTCCCACCGCTGTAAATGATGTCAGAGCACTTTTTGGGCTTGCTTTGATATGGTAAAATCTTGGAAATTGATATTGAGAGTGAGGTGTTAAATATTCACACAATAGTTTAGACATTGACGCGTGAACGCCAGATGGATAGTGGGGTTTTTTTTATGCCTCACCAATGATTTCTTTAGCTGACAAATACAGTTTTTGATATTGAGGGGAATTTAAATGATGACATTAGAGATAAGGGCATAAATGATGCTAGCTCCCTTATTTCAGGAGGAGAGCTAATCTTTACTCTCCATTTAACATTACTGAGTTTGAGCATTGACTCATTTTTCCTCATTAGGCCCCTTTCACAGTACAGGAAAAACGTTTCTATATTTGTGCTGCAGCTATCCTAAAAATAGCTCATTAGTATTCCTACTCGAAATCAGTTCATGCCATTTGGCCTCAAGCTAGTTCCTTAGCTTGTGATTAGCAGAATCTTTCTTTCTTTTTTTTTTTTTTTTGACTTGTAGCTCAACCAGGAGGCCCTGAAGGAGCATGAGCAGAAAATGAGGTCTCTGCCAGGGGAGGTGAGGGAGGCCGTGAACGCCTGTGTGGGAGCCCACTTCCCTGACATGGTGGACCAGGCCGGGGACAAGAAGGTGGATGGAGTGGGCTTCTATGGCGATGTCTTCCTGGGGTAGACGGAAAAGTCTACTGCAGTGCACTTGGATCCACTTTTATATCCGTATGTGCCTTCTACTCCGACTCTACTGCTCCCTCGACCCCCCCAGTCCAGTACTTTCTTTTACTTTTTCCAATTCTGCCTTCCTCTTTCCCCCACTCCCATACTCTACAGCTTAACTATGGAATGGTAGAATATTATTCCATTAGGGAAACACTGCGTGAAATTTCAATTTAGAGGTGCTATTCATATTGGGAGTACTCTTGTAAGTTTTGATGTTTTCATAGATGTCGTGTAGACGAAAAAGTTTGATGATTTGGAGAGATTTTCCACTCTCTTTTCCACTCTCTGTTTCTGTTGCTCGTCACCAGTGAGGAAATCACCTTGAAAAGAGCTATACAACATGAAATGTCTTCCAGATGAGGCCCTCTCACCAAAAACCTTTTGTTTGGTCTCTTTTCTCTTAATAAGTTCTGCAGTGGGATTAAATGTAGCAAGAGAATGTAGCAGCAAAAACAGGTTATCAGAGTCTGCAGGCTGAATCAAGATAATGACACACTCTGTCACACTTCAATACAACTTGATTTTGCTGGTGTGATACTCCAGAGCAGCCAGAGTATAACATTCACTCTGAGATTTAAGTGTCTTCTAATTGCTGAGAAAGTTTTGGAGAGGATTTGCTCTGTAACTAGGACAAAAAAGTAGGCCATGGTGCTGCCATCTCTTCTTCAATTTTGAAGCTTCTGTTAAAGACACTATGATTATTATTATTATTAGTCAAATGTATTTAAAACTCAAGTATCAATATGACCATACACAAGATACCAGTACATGAACATTTCATTTGTAGTCAGAATTTCAACTTAAAATACATATATGTGATTTGCACTTGTGATGAAAAGCTCTCAATAAAATTTCAGTTACACTGTTTGTGCGTGTGTGAGTGCATGTCTGTACTGTATGTGTGTGCATGAGCTTCTGCACACGTGCGGTTGTGTGCACATCTGTGTTATTGTTTGCACACGTGGCCAGAGACTAAAAGGCAGAATGACAAAGAAAAACATGCGGTGAATCATCAGCATGTCCATTACAGACTGAAATGAGCGCATCGCAATGACAAACAACAACGTGAAGACAGGAGAGAAGCAATTTAGACAAAAGTCAGTTGTGAGTGAAGCGCCTATGGTACATGTGAAGATTAATGATTACTGCCAAGGAGTCTCTCTCTCTCTCTCTCTCTCTCTCTCTCTCTCTCTCTCTCTCTCTCTCTCTCTCTTCATTGCTACAAAACTCTCTGTATTGGAGGGTGTAATTTGGCACATAATGGCATGGCTGATTCATAATACCACATAATTGCAATGCCTTCTCTCTCCAACTATTGCGATTTCAAGGCCTTCAGTGGATCAAATTCTCTTCTAAAAACAGAGAGATTAGAAAGGCACGTGGACGGAGCAAAATGTTACAGCAGCCATTTGGGGACAAACTCTCCTGAGAAATGTCCCAACTTTATCTCAGCTCCATAGACAGTAAATGGCAGCTAGGAAGCACGAGGGACATGAGGCAATCTGTTCCATCTTTTTTTTGTGTGTGTGTTTACACACGTGCATGAATTTCTTAATGAACACAGCTTTTCCTCTGATTCACCATCCAGGCCAGTGTGTCCGTTTCACTTATTTTGTATTTAGTATGGCACCCTTCCTCTGAATCAAATGAATTGAGTGACATTTAAAAGTGGAGGATCTGGACAACCGCGTCTGGGAGAGACAGCTTGTGCCTGAGATTCCTGCCACCTCATGCACAACACAGATGAACTGCGAGCTTCGGAGTGTGAAACCACTCAGCCCTGAATCACTGGGCTGATAATCTTACATAAGGAGACAACTCCGGCAGTTCTGTCTCATACCAGCTGGAGAGGGATCGTCTATAAGCGAGATCTCTAAACAGGCAACACTGCGTGGACTGCTCACTGACACGGGCCAGAAAGCAGAGGAAAGTGCTGAGAAAAAAAAAATTAGAGACTAACCTCTGGAGCAGATGTTCAAACTGAAAAGTTCAATATTGATTTCAAGAAGAATGCCCTGTACATACAAATTCAGAAAAGAACGTGAAATGAGATGAAATTAAAAGGTAGGAGAAAATGAGAGTGAGCATGAAGAAGATAATTAAGCAAAATCTTCATACAGTGATTTAAAATACAGTTTCAGATGTAAATAATGAAGCGACAATATTAGATAAATGAACAGAAAATAATAAAATGACAAAAGTTTGCATTGATGTAAAATGTGGAGCATGTTTCACCATTATGAAGTGCTTCTTCAACCTAAAACAAGAGCTTGCAAATGTGGTTGTAGGCTGATTTGTACAGTATTTCATAGGGGTATACAGTACATTCATTTCATCACAGCATGCAAACCTTGAATCAATGGAGTGATTAAAATGAAAGCACACAAATTAGACCTTAATTGTAAAATGGCAAGGCTTGAAGTAAACACCAGTCATCAGTCAAATGCTTGTAAATCGTAGCTGTGGCAGGAAAGTCAATTCGAGCAATCTGTTCGGTAGGTAGTCAGCCTGTGTTCAGTCATTTATACTTTCATTCTAAAAACAGCTTTGTTACTAAGATGTTAGAGTGGCTGCTGAAAGATTTGTTACAGATACACATTCTCCTCAGTCATATCGTTGACGTGGACAGGTTCATATACAGCAATCTCCCTTTTCCTCATGGGGGTTAGTTGATCCTGCAACCTTCCCCTGGAGCTGAAGCCTCGTTCTGGAGGACACAGTTCAGCGGCCGGATGAATAACCTTTTCTCTCTCCTTTGAAATGTCTGGTTCTCCTTTTGAAAGCCTGGACGTCTGTTTCCTCTTGTGGCATTGTTAAATCAAAGTTAAAAAAAGGCCTCATTGTAACTAAATTAGCACAGGATAAAAATGGTCTATTTTTGGCAAGATAGGCACAAAAATAAGGATATGGTGAAGTATAGTGCGATTTGCACTTCCTTTTTCCTGTGTGGGGACTGTCTGACCCCATAGTGGGCCGGAGGTGGAGGGTTATGATTTACGTATACTGTGTGTCGGCTTCAGCTGAATGCCACCCTGGATGAATGCTAAGCACCCACACCACCCACACATACACCACCTGCTGATCCTGCACTGTCACAATCTGTGTGTGTGTTGTGTATATACATAAGAATCAAGGAGCTTTCACCAAAATGAGCAGAATACAATTTTGAGCAGTGAAATACGTTCATGAAGAGTCTCCTGACTCAAGGGCAATTTTATTCAGGGTGAAGCTAGTGTATTTGTTGAATTTTACCGTCAAGTATTTTTCAGGATACCTTACATAAATCTCTTGAAAATCACAGTATGGCGTACGATCAGCATCTTAATGAGGATTCCAAGAAGCTCATCTCCCTGTAGTGTCTCTCTTATCTATGGAACTGATACTGAGGGTCTATAAGAGGTGTCTGGAACTTCTCAGAAACGCAAATCACAGCCTCCTCCATGTGCTGAGCATATGGTGGCTGCATTGACACACACACACACACACACACACACACACACACACACAGACAGACACACACAGACACACTCATGCAAGCCAGCCCCAGACATCACTCCGCGTGGCTACTTGAATTCTAATGGTCTCATGTTTGCCAGGCAGCTTCTTGGGCCGACATACATCCCATCAGGTGATTTACACTGCTCTTGCTACTGGCTCCCCGCACCATGTGGACACCCTGTTGCCTAGTGATACCTCCATGATGGCCCCAGCCTCTCTGGGACGGGGCCATCTGTCTCACCGTGAGCTGAGAGGATAAAGGCACACGGGTTTACAAGATGGCAACAAGAGTCGAATCAAAACCCTGACGCTGACTGTGCTATAATGTAGTCGTAAAAATGCCTGCTGTGAACTGCGAGGTTTCGATGTGGCAGATGGCTCTACGTAAAGGTCAGCATGGACCACTGGTTGTTGCAGTGGTGGGAAGTTCATGACATGAAGTGACATGCAACGTGAAAAGAAATCTGTAATAGTTCCTGATTTGCTGAGCTCACATCAATGACATCAAAGAGAGCGCTCAAAGAGGTGCTTTGATTTACAGTTGGAAAAAATAAATCACTCATATCAGTCAAAGGAAAATTTTGAACCGGAGTCACAATTTATTAGATTGGCAGAGCTGCTGTCAGGTAAGATCAAAGGGAAAAACAATTCAGCTAACTAACACAATTCAGTTACATATTCAGTTGACTCAAAATTAGGCATACAGTGCGCTCAGAAAAGAGAGCTGAACTCTCAAAAGCTGTTCGTCATTAGCACACCCTTAAATGAAAATACTGCGAAGGCTTAAAAAGTAACAGTAAAGAAATGTCAGTGCCATTAGCCAAGCAAGCTTTCCATTCTCGAGTCCGCCCAGTAGCTTTTTTCAGTCTCTGTTTGAAGCTGTGCTAGAATGGGCATTGACAATATGCCTCTATTTCGAAAAAGCACTTATTTTTTTTTACAAGTGACCACAGTGTGAGTTCAAGCCATCAGAGAGGAGAATAGCCACAGATTGTTCCTCGATGAACATGTCAAGCTCAACTACTCATTTCTTCATTTCTTATTTTTAAAAATATTTCTGCTCCATGGCACAGGAGCGGTGGAGACTGACGGGAAAGGTGGGTGTGAAATAGGTCATGGTCGTGAGCAGACTCATGACTACATAGTATGCACTTTAGGCCAGTGAGTCACCAAGTGCCCCTTTCCAAAGTAATAATACTCTTTCCAGGGGGGCATTTTGATGTGAAACTCATGCTTTTACTTAAACTATCATCACACACTGTCCTCCTACATTTATTCCGCTGTGTGTAACTAAAAAAAGGGCCACAGGAAACCGTATGGGAGGCAGTTAGAAGGTGGATGCTGAACAATGTGAGGAGCGGAGCGTGAGGGGGAGGGAGTGGATAACCTTGGGTCTGAAGGCCACTAGCTCATGTATAAAAAGAAAAGAAGTTCATCCATAGAGCTCAGAGAGAGTAAAAAAGCTTTGTCTTGGAGCTGAGATATGACTTCTCTGTCTTCTGTTATTGTTGTCATGTGTTGCCTCTCTGTGTTAGATTTTATATAACGTGAATAAAATAATTGATCACAAAACAACAAAGTTTTGTGTGTTGTCCGCCTGTGCAAGGCAAGTTAAAGGCAGCTCGCATTATCACCGGTAGAAACCCTCAGATAATATATAGTTATATAACTTCTTAGCCATGTGACTAGCTTCCCAACGTCCTTGGCAATGCAAATGCCTAATAATGCAATCTACTGTAGAACTGCACAGTTGTCTGAAAATCACCATAAGGTAGTGCACATCTAAGAAGAAGACAAAGCAATGGATTGAGGGAAATAGATAAGAGATGCAACTACAGTCAAGACGTCATGTGTGATGAAAGCTGGCATGTGTTATTGTCTTAAAGCCTCCAGGTGCTTTATTGTTTCCTGCACTGACCTAGCCAAAACCTGCCATTTGCTACAGTTTCCTTTGTGGATGTGACGGTGTGGCAGACCATTAGTCCAGGTGCTGCTGAGTGTCACCCATCTCCAGACAATGTGGCCATCACACAAATACATTTGTTATCCATTTGTCCAATTTATTGAGCTGTCAGAGGCGAGCGGGCCTGCAAGGCCACAAATAGGGCCTGTCAGGGAGATGGAGAGGGAGCTCTCCGGCCCTCTATCTCTTCCGCATCATTGCAGGAAAGGAATTTCCATCAGACCTGATAGATTAAGGAGGGGTACAGGTGGCTCATGGGAAACAGAGCTGAGGCTCGGCGTGGTTAAAGATATTGTTGTAACAGATTTAAGTCCTCTTGCTCAACAGACAACCACCGACGGCTTCGATTTACTGGAACATCTCAGGTGTGCTGCGTTGTATATTCCCAGATGAACGTCAAGGAATTCAGTGCATCTTTACTAAAGCATGGCTGACCTGTTGCTGCAGGCCCTGCAACAGATTATATGAATCACTCAGTGTGTCATTTACAGTTTTTTACGATCGCTAGCAAGCGTTTTTCAATACTTATAAAACTTTTTCTAAACTCTTCACACACCAACTCACCTACAACACACAGTTGGCAAAACAGTTAATTTTATGCTCAAAATCACATATTGTAAACTAAACACCAACACTAATTTTCAAAATGCAAGAATACTTTGTCAAAATACACTAACTCTACCAAAACACTGCAAACATGTCTCAAAATAATTCAAATAATTCTTTCAAAACACTAGCCCATGTTTTCTTCCAACAGGAACATTTAGTCAATCACAGCACAATGACATACAAAATACTAACAGCAGATGGTATTACAGAAAATGCATTACTTTACATGTGTCAGTTCTACCCTTATACAATAGACAGTATATTGATAGTCAATTGTTTTTCGCACTGCAGTTTCTTTTGAAGTCACTCTACATTTTTCTTTTGTTGAGTGTAGTAAATGTACGCATTTTTTTCTTTTTTTTTGCAAACATTCTACATAGGATCTGTACATTCTTTTTAGAATGTACAGTATATGAAAAAGGAATAAGTGACAGAATTGCTGCAGTATGTAAGCAAAACCATGGCATGTTCTGTCATGTTCTGCAAACGCCCTTCCTCTCTGTTTGCAATGCAATCGTTCCCTCTTAGTCTATTGTCATCCACCTGTCACGATGGTGGAGGAACACAGGGATGGAAGTCACGACCGAGCAGGAGGTGCCTTAGGGCACCTCCGGCATCTAATTCTCCGTTGTCCAAAATGCCTCACTCAGAGACCTGATATTAGAGCTCCCTAAATCCGAAAGCTGATGGCACAGCCTGGTGTTTACCATCTGGCTGTGGCAGGCCTGAGCCAGGGCGATAATTGATGAGAGCAGAGGGAGCAAAGGCACTGAGGGGTCCGCCTCACGGCCAATAACATATCAGCGGCCCCTGTGACTGACAGCTCCCGGCGTGCTGTCAGGGTCTTGGGCTGAAACCCTGTAACTCTCTGTAATAGTCCCCTCTCATCCAGCTCTGCCTCGCTGTCTGGCCTCGGCTCTGTCACGGAAATGGGACACATAACCACATCCCATCTTTGGCATGCTTTCATGCTTTGGAAATAAACGCGGAATACAGCAGCAGCAGCAGCAGCAGCATGACTTTTTATCAAGGTTGGAAAGTTCAGTTAAAGAGATTCTGCTGTTTAACGTGACATTTGCTTTCTTTGGCAGGACAACTGCTCCGACCTCGCCTCAGCCTTAATGATGAAACAAATGCACCATGGTTACGTGGTGACAGCAGGCCAGCTGCTGCCTCCTTCCAAGAATGGCAGGCGTGTGAAATCTCCATTGAACCCAAGGCTGTCGTGTCCTTGTAGCAAATCAAAGGGCATTAGAGAAATCGGAGGGACACAGGGAAGGGAGAGACGCATGATTGTTCTTACTGAATACGGATGCATCAATCTAAGTGTTTTTGTCCCTGCAGGAGTTGTTATCCCCCACTGCTCAAATTACAAAGAGGTACCTGAGTTAACATGTTATGTAACAGTGGAAAAAACGAAGCCAAAATGATGTGTGTAATTTGATGTTTGGATGTAAGACGGAAACAGTTGGAAGAAGACTGAGAGGAGGTCCGTCATGAAGCTGACACGTTCTGGGAAGGTGGCATCTTATCAGGTTATAGATAATAGCTTGATTAGGTTAAAGCGCTCTTCATTGTGCCTCGGCTGCCAATATTTTTCTCACAAGAGATTTGCCCTGGGAACGGAAGATAAATGTCACCGGACGAGTTACATCCTGTTTTCCACAGTGCATGCTGGGAGATACACCAAACCAAGGCATTCTCAGGTGTGCTCCAATTAGCAGGGATAATAGGAAGGAGTCCATGTAGGATCTGGGCATGTTGACTACTATTCACAGTTACAATGAATGGGCCTTGTTGAATCTAATCCCAAATGGTCTCCTGCTTCTAACTTCTGCTCTTAAACTAATTTAGTCCCAGGTGTTGGTTGCTAAGTGGAGTTACCAAGGGAGTTTAGCAAGGTGATTTGTTTCCATTTACAAGTTTTTCTATAAGTACCCTGAGAGATCTGTTGATTTTGTAGTGCTGAAAGTGCATTCTCCCCAGTGACTAATCAAGTCATTTAGGGCTGCAGATAACACCTTAACTTTACATGAGCCTTAATTTCTAATCAGGCATTCGAAGTGGCTTCTGCCTGGGCCAGGCCCAGCAATGAATGGGAGATCAGGTATTTACCATGACATCTCTGCTTTTTTGCATACATCTGCCCAATTAGCAAGCCTCATGGTACCAACTCATTCAGATTCTGAATATTTAATCTATATTTCATTCATTTCTATTCAGTTCTACTTTGAATGGGAGGTAGAGTGGTTTTATGCCATATACAGAGGCATAGTAATCACAATTTCTGTGGGTCTTGTCTTTGATCCTGTTAAGGAGAGAAATTAGTTCCCACTACTGGAATTAATAATTCAGTATTTGCACTAATTTCTTTCCATATTCACTCTGAGTTGGGAGAAAAGGTAATTGTAGACTGTTTTGATGGTCATACTTTAATCACTTTTATGTAGAGCAATGAATGCCCTGCAATTATCTGGATGATTCATGCAAGCACGCATGCTACAGGGCTTCAAATTCAGCGCAGAAGCAAACACGTTATCGCCCAGTTACCGTAAAATTGTATTATTCTGTTGGCCTTTTACTAAAAATAAGGATGAGATAGAAAGGCACGTGCAGACACCCTGTCCATGGGAACTATTTCTGAACTGGACAGAAATAGTCCAAAACTGTTTCTTTTAGGCGCGAAAAGCCCGAGCAAAAATGTCAGCACGCACACAGATTATCAGTAGTCGCCAGTGGTGTCGGCGACAACACAATAACTCAAGCACAGCCTGCGGACTGCCTGCGAGGATGCAGTCCAGGCTGCTCAAATCTATTTCTGGATGAACCATGGTCTGAAAGAACCGCCAAGGGCTCCAAGCACTCCACTGGAATACCTGATAAGAAGTCTCATGGTGAGCACAAGTTTTATCGAGCTCTACTTTCGTTTTATCAGTTTTATCCTAGAGGTGGCCTCCTATTCATTATTTATTTACCCCTCATGTGATACTACTGTACCTACCTCTGCTGATGTGCAGACTTTTATGGAGTCATTGGTTTGTGACTATAATTGTGCCGATACAGTCAGAGATGACTTTATGATTCCATCAACGTACTGTACAGTTCAACAGTGGGGGAAATTTATCTAATCAGCTTTGGCCCTCTGGGTGAAGCTCTCTCATGTTTTGTTTGTTAACAAAAATGATCAGAATCCAAATAACCTGATTAAGGAATTATTACCATTGGAGGAGACAGAGGCAGGGTGACGTCACCAACACAGCCTCATTGGTATGGAAAGCATGCATGGCAGTAATTAGTGCAGGGGGTGAACTGAGTTGAGACCGTGGGCAAAAGCTGGAGATATATCACCTGTCTCTGAGGCAATCCCTTTCCCTGACAGAGCAGCCAAGAGTGCTTCCAAGGAAATCCAACTAAGAGGAAAGTTAATCCTCAAATCAACTTGAGACTTTTATTTCTGGTCGATTCAGATGCTTGTCGACCACAGTGAGTTTGAGAAGTCAGGAGCCTACGATGCAGGAGCTAGATCGCTTAAACAACATGTATGATTCCCACAAAGGACCACATCTACTCCCCAATGATGATTTGAACTTCTTCAAACTCAGACTTGGAGTTAAATGGGCCTTCCTTGAATGGTCCACCCCAAACCACAAAAAACAGAATATATTAGAAACCAGATTTATTTCTTCAGCTTTGCTCATTTTTAACCATAAACAGCGCATTTATTATATGGGCTTTATTTTCCCTTTAACTCGCAAGCCAGCTTCTATCAGTAATTCATTTTGATATTGTTTGGATTTGAGTTACTGCTTCCCTCCCATTGGTAATATATACACTAGGAAGGCAGAGCATAAATCCTAAGGACATAGTCAACACCATACACATGGCATTGTGACGATAAATGTATAGTGTTGTCTCTGGCATTATAAGAATTTAAACTTGCTGAGATGTTGCAAAGATGTGACCTTGTTATAAGAGGATATTTTTTGCATGAAGATAATAGCTGCCATCTACTGAAAGACACACTGTGTCAGTCTGGCCGTGAATTTCTTCTCTGTTTGGATGAGCGAATGGCCCTCGCTACTGTAAGGGACCCGCTGAGGGTCTGATGAAGTGCGGAGTCCGAGGCCGGATGGTGAACAGTAAGGAAGGTGGAACCCTGACAATGTTTCTCTCACCTCTGCTATTGGACTGGTTTTGGTCCTGCTGAGATTTATATTAGCAATTAAAATCAAATTAAATCCAGGACTTGTGGAGAGGATACAGGCAAGCTGTAAAAAGGGTCCTTGTCACTTTTAGTACATGAGCCTTGACAAGAGATGCAAGTGACAAAGCTTGGTTCAGCCTTTGACTACGTTTTTTGCTTTTTTAATTATTATTCTTAAAACTTGCATTCATTCAAAACAATCCTTGACATAAGGCTTCACTCGACAATCCACTGAGGGGAGGGGAGAGAAGGAAAGAAAAAAATAGAAAAGAGAAAAGTAAAATGAAGTCCTCGAATCCTTGTCCTATACAAGGTCATCCACACACTCAAGTATAATACGACTGGAATCCATCTTTGTGTAAAAGTCTTTGCCTTCAATTATAGTTGTGCTGTTGTACATTGCAATGTGTAGACTTGTTTCAGTCTGTGTGTCCATTGAGTTAGGGTCGGTGGGTGTACCTTCAACCAAATTACAGTTATCATTTTCCTTGCATTCAACAAGAGTATATGTCTTTGGTTATTATTGTACTCATCTTTAGGTATTCCTCCTAACACAAAGAACTATAGGGGAAAGTGTAAGGGAACATCAATTTTCATAAGCCCCTTTTTAATTGCCCCTAGGGGATAAATAACGTTTTTTGAATTGAATTGAATTGAATAATTTGATCAATTTCCTTTTTTATATTTTGCCAAAATCCCTGTAATATTGGATATGCGTGTGATCCCCAATCATCCCACACTTCCTCCAACACAATGCTGTTTAATGAACAAATGAACAAATGAATAAATGAATGAATGAATGAATATATAAATGAATGAATGAGTACAGTAAATGCAGTGACAAAACATAATTATCCCTGTGCTTCCATTGTGCAAGATGGCAAATCAATGCACAGGATGCTGCATACTACTACTAAAACTATTATCGTCAGCATTATGATTGTTTATGTTGTGTGTAGTTATATTTAGAGAACCAGTCCATAGTCACATGTTACATTAGACATATATTTTGTAGTGTTATTAAGAAAGCAACAGATAACCATGCTGATAAACCTCATACAAACAGAGGTCTCATCCCTAAATCAGAGTGATCAAATGAATCCCAGTCAGTGAGAGGACTGGATTGTTTGGAACTAGGCAGAGCAACAATTCAGCTGTGTACTGTTTGAGGTGATTGAGGATGATTTGAGGATGCAGCAAATTGCAACATGATACACCAGGTGGAGAGTGTATGCTGCATTTAAATGGTATGCTGAGGAGAAAACATGCGAAATGTTCATTTTCCCTCCCTTTTGTTACACAGCCTTTGGAAAGAGTTCAGACTGACTCCAATCTTCCCTCAAACCTTTGGTAAGAATACTGATAACAATACAGTCTTGAGTATGAATGGGATTTGACATACTGCACTATTCATAGATTTCAGAAAATACTGAATTTTCTTTAATATTCTTTTCTGTATTTGACCATTCTATCAGCACCAAGGACTTGTTAATTACGTATATTTCAGTCAAAAGTAAAAATAAAAATGATGCATTTAAGATGGCTTATTGTAGCAACTTTAATCTCGCAGACCTCACATGAAAAACACTGGCCATGTTTTTCTCCTTGAGCAATTATTCCGTTCAAATAGCATATATTTCTCTCCAGGCAGAGAGTGCTTGGGCTGAATGGATGCTGCCGCTGCATAATGGTCCTCAGACGGTTGTTTCCTAGGCAACGTGGGGAGGGCATGTGGAGAGGGAGGTATAAAAACACCGGCAGCTCCTCACTGAGACTTACTCTGAGGTAAATGCACTCACTGTCAACACAGAGAGGTCCGGGGAACTTGCTGCACGCTTTCTCTCCCAATCTGTCTCCGTCTTTCTCGGCGCACTTGAAGGCTCAGCTTCAGAAGTAGCTGTTTAAGCATGATGCGGCCAAAAGATTTACGCCAGGGCTCTGGCACCAAGACCTTCCTGGATGCCATGCATGGCGGCAAAGTTCACCTGGCGCGCTTCATCCTGGACGCCCTGGATGGACGTATCATCAACTCTAAGACAGAAAACGGCCGCACCCCCCTGATGTTTGCCGTGTGCCTGCAGGACCCCGGGGCGAGGGCCAAGTTCACCCGGCTGCTGCTGGAGAAAGGGGCCGATGTCAACTGCCAGGATGAGGACGGGCGCACGGCCCTGAGTCACGCCTGCGAGATGGGCCACCTGGAGGTGGTCAAGCTTCTTGTGCAGTTCAACGCTGACCCAGATGTCTCTGACGCCTGGGGGAACAGCGCTCTGATGTACGCTGCCTTTTCTGGACACAGCCAGGTTCTGGACTTCCTGGTCCGGGCTTTCAAAAGACTGGGGCTCAGGCTGGACAGAACCAATAACGCCGGCCACTCGGCCATCCAGGTGGCCAACTTCTTTGGACACAACCAGTGTGTTCAGATTCTGAACTTCCCTTGCAGGAGGGGTGTTGGCACAGACGATCCACTTGTTGATGCAGGGACCTCGGTAGAAGGAGAGTGCCGGCTACCCAACAGGCTCCCCAGGCATGTTCTGGAGAGATTCTCCAAGCAGTTCAATAGCAAGAATGAAGACCAGCTGCCCGGGGTATTTCAGAGACAGCTGAAGGTTGGGGACAGCAGCGGGCTGTGGAACCGCTTCAGATGTCCCAGGAGCCAATCTCCAGAGGACAGCAACCATCGCCACAACTGGGCTCTCCCCCCTCAACTAGAGAGAAGCCAGACTGAGGGGGATCACAGTGTTCTCTTCTCTGCCAAACAACTCCAAAACTGCCAGCTAAGAGAGCTGAGGGGGGCTAAAACACTGAACGCCCTGCCTGAGCCGAGCCAGAAAGATGTCAGCCGAGACGTTGGACTTCAACAGAAAACACCAGAGAGTTTTCCTCTCTGGGGAAAAGCAAAGTCGTTTAACCTGGACCTCCTGAGCAGCAGAAAGCAGTCCTATCAGGGCGACGTGCGTGACATGAGCCTGTCAGCCAGCAAATTAAAGAGAGCCTCGCTACAGGATGAGAGATCCCTGATAGACAAGATGGAATGTCAAGGGAACACCCGGGGCCTGACAAACGATGCTGACAAAACTGTCACAGTGCCAAAACCACTTTTAAACGGCAAGAGCCAGTCTGCGAGAGCACCTGAGGAGAATGCCAAATCGCAGAAAGATGAGACTAATGACACGGCTCCATCAGGCAGGAGAGAGCAGCAGAAGAGGGGAAGCATCCCAGCAAGCAGCAGACACAACAAGCTGCTGTTCGCCAGAGGGGAGATGGAGTCGGGGAAGATTCCCGCCCGCGCCCCGGGGCTCACGGGACTGGGGACCAGGCTGCTGCGTCGCTTCACCGCCCCAGAGTTCATGAGGATGGTGATAGACTGTTCGTCCAGCTCCTCGCAGGGCAGAGGGCGGATGTCCCGCTCTGAAACCTTCCCTTTCTCTCACACACATCAGCAAGTCAACAGCCAGCCAAGCGTTGACAGCATCAGCGGAGTGAAGTGTGAGTTTGAAAGCAGCTCTTCTCAGTCCGCCCTCGATTAGAACGGGGACAGTGTGAAGCAGCAGAGAAATTCTTACAGCACTTCAAATTCTGACAATGCAGTAGGATTGCTTTACGATATATGAGAACATAATAATCCTTCTGCTTCTGTTTTAGTTCATGAGTACTTGCAATGTGCATTAAGAAATAAGTGATGAATATTTTCAGGCTAATTGTTTCAGTTGCATACAGTAATTTCGCAATGCTGCATTTCACATGATTTATAAATAATGTAACATAACGTCAGTCCGTGAGCTATTGAAAATCATTTATTTTCCTTTGTTTAAAATGTATAGGATTTATATTGTATGAAAATAAATTGTATATGCTATGGCCTTTGTGTTTATAAGAAATATATTATTGTATGTATTTTGCTTAAAGATATTCTACTACAGCTGAATGCTTGTGCACCGTATAATTCATACTGAATATCTAATAAATACTTTGAAACGCCAGCAGCTCGCTGAATCTGTATGCATGTGTGCACGTGTATGTGTCTTTGTGTGTTGGTGCATGTGTGCACAGCTGTGAGAGGGGGAGGCAGCTCTGATGAAATGAATTCATATCAAATTGATTGTGTTCAGCTGAGATTCAATATGCATTATTTATTGGTTTATACAAAATTAAAATAATGTGTAATTCTCTTTTTCATGAATGACCCACATAGAAATACAAATACATGAAACATGTCGACATGTATCCGCGTCAGAATACAAAGACCATGTGCAAAGTGTTCTCAGCTGGTGGACGTCCTGCAGCATCACATGCCAAGCCTGTGTGCTTTATCTAGGCAAACCAATGCAAATACAGTCATACTCATCTTGAGGAGCAACACACACATCTTGTGGTATTTAAAAAGTCAGTCACAATACAGAGTGGGATGTCGGATGCAAACACAGAGATGGCATCGCACACACCCATATGTGCACACACGCGCACACACACACACACACACGCACACACACACTCATACAAGTTTACACTCGCACTTTCAAAATCAAATTAAATAAACTTTTGAGTTTAGTTGAGTTTTGTTCATCTCATAACTAACTGCAGTGGATCAGCAGGTATATGGACCTAATATTCAGCATTTGTATTTACATTATTTATTTGTCTGCTAATGTTTCAAGTCCATACTTTATAATGAAACCTTATTTGCAACTTCACATCATACAAACAACCCACAACACCTTTTGGAAAAAAAAGAATAAATATGAAAAGGAGGAATAATGGTTCTGGTGATTTTCCAGTAGCCCAATAGTAGCAGCTGGGCCTTCATCTACCCATTTATTATGGTAATAAAGGAGGCTTGTCTCTCATATCCCAGTGTTGTACATATTCAAGCATTCACATCAGGCCAGGTGTGCCTCCGTTTGGCCATGCAAAGAGTCTATTGTCAGTATTTAAAGAGTACACTGACCAGGTTGTAGTCCAGTTTCCCCAGCAGAGTGTGTGGGTGTGCAGAGTAACTTTATCTAAGCACTCCCTCCTTAATAATGTCACAATGAGCTACTGTGTTTGAGCCTAACACAAGCTTCATAAGCTTCACACGGCTAGCAATCGTACCCACTATGAACACTATGAAGGATCTTCAGTGTAGCGCGCGTTCATTACATAGTTACGTGGAATATTGACTTTCACTATCAGTTGATATGCACCATGATGTGTTGTGTTGAGAGGAATCCCACAGGATGTTACAGGATCAAAAGTCGGCTCAAACTGAGTTGAGATGTGAGGAATACTGCTTGCATGCTGCCTTTAACTCACTACTAAAGTGCTTCTCTCATGTCCGAGCCCATGCTGTGTCTGTCAACCAAACTCGCTGTCCTGCCATGATCACTCTAGCAGCACCATGCTGTCTGGGTCTGCTCTCTGGAGCTGATCTCCCATTGGCGCGGGTGCTGGATGAGTCGGACCCGGGTGCTGGTCCTGGTCCGAGGCCTGGATAGGTCAGACTGAAGGTGGGTGTCGGGGACCAGGAGCCCCACAAGGTCAGCAGCGGGACATGCGCTTGCGGTACTGCTCCACCAGTGGGACCAGGCACTGGGGTGAGCCGCTCTGCAGCAGGAAGGGGTGCTCCAGCAGGTCGGTGGCGCTGGCCCGCTCTACCGGGTCCCGGGTCAGCATGCGGTCCAGGAAGTCCTTCAGCACTGGAGAGATCTGGGCCAGAGGGGGAGAGGGGGACCACATATTGAGCACATACTGAAGGTGCTATGTGTAGCATTTTAACATCAATGAATCATTACAACATTCATTTTGAGACATTAGCATAATTACCGTAAGCAAATGAGACCATTGCCAAGAAGATTGGCAGCCTCTACTGGCCTCTACCCTGCATTTTACATTGTGTGCCACAGGATCGAATTTTATGGTAAATCTGCTGATTTGCTGTACAAAGGGAGATTGTTTTAAGGCATAAAACAGGAACAGGGCGCTGTTCTGCAGGAAAAATGGCACTAAAGCTGTCAGACTTTCTCACCACCATCAGTGGCAGATGGTGAAAGTGAAAGAATTATCAGCTCTTGTCTTTCTTGCTCTTCAAAACAAATGCACGGAAAGTAGCAACACCCTCTTTGCGACAGAAAGCAACAGGGTTTACGGGAAATGTGGTCTTAATTTTGAGAAGCACTAGCACTAACAAAACCACTGGTATGGGATAGAGGCTACCAATCATCTCAGTCATTTGTTTATAGTAATTATACCAAAGTATTACAATTAATTTGACAATGATATATTGATGTTCAAGAAATGCTACATGTGGCACCTTTAAAGAAAGAATATGTTCTGTGTGTGTGTGTGTGTGTGTGTGTGTGTAAGTCTGCCTGTCAGTCTATATCTGTTCTCATACCTGGCTGACATTTCGCACAGTAGGAGCCAGCTCGTCCCTCAGTCTCTTCATAGCTGCTACAGGAGTCTCGCTGAAGTAGGGCGGCTCTCCGTCCACCATCTCCACCACCATGATTCCCAGAGACCAAACATCCACCTGGTGCACCCATCCCACAATAAAATTATTAAACACATCCTCAGTAGGCTACAGATTGCCACTCATGGATTTGAATATGCGCCTCCTCACCTCAGTGCCATATGGTGATTTCGAGATGACCTCAGGAGCCATCCAATAGGGCGTCCCCACTAGAGACTTCCTCTTAGGGATGTCCTTACTGATCTGGGCACAGAAGCCAAAATCTGAAAGCTTGATCTGTGTTGGGACAGGAGAGACACCACTGTAAAGATGCTACTGCTTCTCATCACAAATATAAAAGAAAGAGAGAGAAAGGAAGAGTAATAAGTTATTGTACCCTTCCGTCTAATGTGAGTAGTATGGAGTCGCTCTTGATGTCTCTGTGGATGACTCCCTGTGAATGGAGATAGGCCAGGGCCTGCAGAACAGCCTCACACACTGTGGCGATCTGCTCTTCGCTCAGCCTGTAGGAGAACACACACACATGCAAGTGTCCACACTTACTTACACATTTTACATTAACATTTGAGGCATTTAGCAGGCACTACTTACAATAAATGCAACAGTAGAATGAGTTGAAATTCATGAATCACCAACATTACAGACAATAACAAAGAATGCAAGGTTCAAAACAACAACACCCAGACAATATAATGAGTAAAACATTTGATTTCTCTACAATGTCCATGTACCTTCAATAATATCCAAATGCTACATACAGAAACAACAGCCGAGCAGAAAAGACATTTTTTTAAACAGCAGGCGAGGTCAGGTGCCCATTGAGGAGGAAGGAAGAAACAATTATCTAACAGTCCGGTATCCTCTCACACATGATCCTCATGCCAGATTTCTGAGGACATAACATAGCCTTAAGTATAAAAGAACCATGTAAAACTATATTAGAAAAATACTTCAATACAAAACTTTGGTCGATTACCCTGTTTATCATATCAGGAAGTTATTGACTGAAAAAAATACTTGAAGCCAGATTGTAGTCTCATTCCTGGCAGTTCTGTCAATAGAGTGATGATCTTAGGCTTTGACAAGCAATGGTTGTGACAGCTGGCTCATTTTACATGTCAGCTGGCTTGAGATGAATCTTGCCATCCCTTTGAGTCCAGAGATTTGACTCTGGGGTCATCCTATGGAGATTGAGCCAGCCATCTGTTAATAGTGTAAAATACACAGCTAAAAACAATAACACAGACAATTTCCCCTCCCTGCTGCTGATCGATACATTTGCCTTATTTCTGATGCATGCAGTATTGAACACGGTGACAGCGCCAGGAAATCAAATTCTTCACCCCAAAATTGACTTTCCACATGTCACTTCAACATGCACAAATTTGATTATGTTATTGAATTATCATTTTGCTCCAGAGAGAGACAGCATGTTTGCGTCTTATGTGAGAGAGGGAGGAGGCTGAATGAGAGTCTTTGTGCTGCTGCATGTTGGGATCAACACTCATGATTCACCAGTCAATACCACACTACCCCCTTGTGGTTGATTTAGTTATTAAAGATGATCTCATAACTAGACAGAATGCACCACAACCAGCTTTCTTGTGAGGTACCAAGCATATTTTCTGTTGGTTGTAGTATTTGCTATGCTTGAAGCTGAACTACAGTGTCAAGGGCTCCCATACCTGGTTTCAGACACAATGTTGGTTAGTGCGCCACCCTGCAGGTATTCCATGATAACCCACAGCTCCTCCTCCACCAGGGCCGACTTAAACATCTCCACCACATTCCTGTGCTGGTAGTCCCTCATGATTACCACCTACATCACACAATGTACACATCAGAAATAAAACCTTTAGTTGACAGACATAACCATTAATGTGGCCAGGTTTTTGGTTCTGTGACAGTAATTACAATAGCTTATAATGAAAAGTACATATTAAATGCTGAGCTACAAACAACAGCAGCCATAGATGATAGCACTGTCAGATGTATCCTGCTGTAATTGATGATTGAGTGATTTATGTGGTGTTTTGAGGTGGTGCAGGCAGGGTTGTGGGGGTCATTGTGTATGTAGTTGGATACTGTACCTCATTAAACAGCAACTCTCTCCTCTGCTGCCGCCGCAGGTCCATCATCTTCACCGCCACCTGCCTGCCACTGTGCTTCTCTCTGGCGATACACACCACCCCCGTCGAGCCCTCCCCAATCTTCACAAAGTTCTCCAGGTAAGACCGGGGGTCTCCCTTATCCACCACCATCTGCAGGGCAGCCTTGAACTGTTCATGGGTCACCTTGGGTGGGTCTGGGGGAGGTCTGGGCGAGGGGTGTTGCAGGGGTCTGAAGGCAGGGGAGCAGGTGCCTGGAGGACTGGTCGCTAGTGACCCCGTAGGGGAGGGCCGAGGCTGGGACGGGCTGTCCTGCCTGGGGTAGGGAGGGTTGGGGCAGCCAGAGTGTCTCAGGAAGGGGTCCGGTCCGTTGGGTCTCAGGCCCATGTTAGGGGACAGGCCCAGCGTGTAGCTAGCTGAGGAGCGCACAGTCCTTTGGGGTCTGATGCCGCTCACCAGAGGACTGCTGGTGCCAGTGGGCAGGAAGCCGGAGTGGTACCTCACAGCCGACTCTGCCTGCAAGATAACAGGAAAAGAGAGAGAAACGTAGAGAGAGAGAGCTAAAAGAGTTGGCCGCGTGCCTGGGGTCCAAGACCTGCTTTATAAATGAATGTAAATCACGTCCTTCACTCTCACACTGTGCATCCACTTCACCTGATATGCCCCACGTAAAGATGTTGCTATAGGGACCCAAATGTCCCATTGAAATCTTGCCAAACACACCATCTTTCAACATTTACAACCTCACTGGCACTATAAACTCACATTTCATATTTTATCACTAGCATCAACTAAAAGACCCCACAGCTTTAATTGAAGTCATCTACAGTATAAAGGGAAACAATCTGCTGCGGGATAAAGGAAAGATTTTCTCTACACCTCTCTACACCTTTAGCATGAAGGTGATCCCCTATAAGAAATACTTCAGCTTACACTTTATGGATATAGATTTCATGTAAAAATATGCTGAGCAGTTTAATAATATGATGCACATAGCATTGGCTGAAACATGCATATTCTGTGTGTCTTCTATGAATAATGTATTATCGATGCACTTTTATAAAGAACCTTACCTTCAGGTCATAAGAGGAGTAAGGCCTCCCGGGGCTGTTCTGGGAGTGCATGTACAGCGGTACATTGGTGCGGAGCTCTGTAGTGTGCGTCCCTTGATCTCCATGGGGCTGCTGAACAGTCATAGCCGGGCTATAGAAACACGCTATAGGTCTCTGATTAGATGGGATCCCCCTGGTCAACTGGAAATCTCTCCTCCATACCACCCTTTCCTGCGGACTGCCCACCTCTCCGCTCATATAAGCCCCATGACTAGGCACCTGGATGTTCTGGGGTGGGGGCGGTTGCGGCGGTCCCTCCAGCGAGCTGACGCTGACCTCGTAGGTGGACTTGGCCCTGGGCAAGATCCCATTGGGCTGCAGGGTGATGCTCTTCTTCATGCCCAAGTAGGGGGTGTTGGTCTCGCTGTGGATGTTCCTGGTCTTGTCCTTCCACTGCTGCTGAGCCGAGTCCTCCTCGTCCTCCTCGTCCTCATCCTGGGTCAGGCCCTCGTACTGGTAGGTGTCCCCCTCCTTCACCTCGCCCAGCCGTCCCAGAGACTGGGCCCTCTTCCTGGCCGAGGGGCTGCTCTTCCTCAGAGAGTTGGAACTGGTCACAGACAGACGGCTCATATCATTGATCATGGCTGAAATGTAGTCTCCGTGACCGATCATGCTCCCACGCACAATAGTCTGAAAGAGGAGAGGGCGTTTATCTTTATCACATTGCACATGCCATGATCATAATAGAAAGCTCGTGGATTTTAGGCTGAAAGGAATAATGAGGGTGAAATAATCATCGCTCAGAGCCAAGTTAAATTTAGACTTGAGAATCTGTAAAGGACATCGTTGTCATTCTTCAAAGACAGAGACTTGAATCATTTCCCCAGTGGCTTACACTGACAATACACTGACAAATATACCAAGCGAAATGCTTCAAGATACACAGTAAGATGATGCAACTATTCAGCCTCTGCAACTTCCCCAATGTTGCACAATTCAGATATTACAAATAACTTTCAGATGATACGCATCTTAAGCATGCAAAGGCAAAGGGCCTAAACTTGCCCCGACATACAACAATGACACAATCTTGAGATGCATTGACAGTAGGGGGTTTTTAGTGTTGCATCTATCAGGGAGAGTGCGTGGTAGCTCATTAATCAGTCTCTGGGTAGAGTCTCTGCTCAGTTCACAGTCAGTCAACGGCCTCTCCTGTTTCTCTGGTTTGGTGCCATTACATCTGCACAGGGGGTAGAGGTCAGATGACATCTCACCTAGCACCTCTCAGAGAGACTGGCAGGCGATAATGGCCTTGGTTAGAAGATGCTATGATCATGGTTTGAGATGAATGTAACATTATTTTTCGGCTATCACCACCAGCCCTGCCCTGTTGAAGTGACAGAAATATCTGAAATGTATTTGCAATGCCTAAGTCTTGCGTGCAACAGCAGACTCATCTTGATGATGCTATTAAAGCCATAAATCTGACCTAAGAGCTGACGTGATGATTCTCATATTGCACAGCACCAATCACATCCAGGCAGTAATGAAAATGTTGGTGTTTTCTCTATTTTTTTTTCCTGAGGGCCATAAACGGCATCGACAGCGTGCTCCACGGAGCGTAGAAATCCTGAGATTTGCAGGCTTTATCGCTCACTGGCATTTCCTTTGCTGTACCTGCACTTTTTATCCCCTCTGCCTGACGTCTGTGGGAAGGCACCATGGATCGTTATTAATTGCCTGCATGGAGTAATAAATCTTATGGCCCTCCGAGGATTCAACATTGTACAGTCAGTGTACACAGCAGGGTCATTAGCCCAGCCCCGTGATAGATAAGAAAGCAATATGACAGGGAGGGGAGCGAGCCTTGGCCTTCCACATTGCATCACAGGATTATGGCATTTTCTGAGAGACAGCAGGGTTCCTCTGCTGCAATGAAGGACACATCCGCTGCATCTATAGAACAAACAGCTTATCTTCCCCATTTATGGGCCAGTTTTTCTGACATTAAAGCTAAGCTTTTAGAATAATAACTCATTGTGATAATGTTAATTGGAGGCCACGCTGAATTGGACAGAGCAAAAAAACAGTTAATTATAGTGTGTGTGCTATTCATTAGCGGATCAGTTCAGGGAAAGGTCAGAGGAGAGGATCAATAAACAGTTGAATGTCAGCCCTGGTTTACCTTCTTTGGCCTCAGCTCCACCTCTGTGATCCTGGAAGGGTCCACCATGGGTTTGGGCCTGCGCAGGTTCTCTATCAGGCTTTGCCATTGGGTGGGCAGGCCCACGAAGCAGCCGCGCTTGGCGTCAAATGAGGTGTGGACACGGTGCTCAAAGTTCTTGGGCGCTGATATCTCAGGCCTCTTCTTTTTCTTCTTGCGAAACATCCTTAGGTCCACAAGAGCGACAGCTTGTCCACTTCAAAATGGCCCTGCATGAGAAATGTATTCAGACTTAAATAAACTGCATCCAACAAAGGTACATACAGCACATATTCAAAAAATGTAATCTTGAAATTTGAGCGTATAGACAACTAGCTACTCTCTACTGCCCCGCTGACTAAAGAGATACACCAAACCACTCTCCTTTAGGCCTACTTTCAGGTATATTAAAATGAAATCTGCCAAGAGGGGAAAAAAATTCAAACTGTTCATCTAAAAGCTGTTCCATGTCTTGGATGTGCATGTTCCAGGCTGCCTTGTTGGTTGTCACCAGCTTGTGCCTCTGAGACAAGCTCCAAGGAGAGTGGATGGATTTGTAAGCACATGTGTAATGAAGGATATCTGGTCAATTAAGGCTTATTCATTCTCTGTGCCCTTTTACTGATGAGCATGCGGCCGGCCTGGCCAGTGCCCACAGGCTTTCAGTGCATTAGTGGGAGTACAACACACACACACATGCATGCACACACACACACACACACACACACACACACACACACACACACACACACACACACATAAATACAAACACAAATAAGCTAAGGCAGGCTATCCTTCATAACCCCTTCATAACCCTTTCATATCCCAACCTAATTAAATAGCTTGCATGCCCTTGATTGCAGGGAGAGGAACCACTTAATCCTCCGATGGATTGCCCTATGTTTGACAAGCCACTAACTGAGGTTGATGGTATGTTCAGTTTTTTTCCCATTCAAGAGTAGGAAAATAATTAAATACATTACATCTAATTTCCTCTGCTGCACAGCTGTACTGGGAGATAATCACTCACATTTAAGTCTAGTATTATTACTATTTCATGCAGCTCATGGTATTGAGGGCATGCCGGCTGCTATTCACAGCACAGAGACAACATATATAATTAATTACCAACATTTTTATTTCAGCAGAATGCAACGATTGTAACAAACTGACTTCATGTCTCACATTATGTGACCAACGCAGAGAACTACAAGGTGCCCTCAGAAGATCAGATAGAATCTCCCATCCCATCATGCACTGTGAAATGGTGGGAGTTGAGGAAATGAGGTTCGCAGGCGTCCGCTGCTCAGCAGGCAATCACGCTGGCAGCCTCTCCTCTCCCCACCTCCGCCCTCAGACCAGCACGGCTCTAATCGGCATCAACGACGCCTGTTATGAGCTGTATCGGTGACTAACCACGCCACATCACCAGAGGGTAACGGAGGTCAGCCGCACTGGTCACATCAGCTAAACCTGCCTCATTAAAGACGGGGGGAGAGGAGAGGACGGGGGGGGGGGGGGGGAGAGAACCACTGCTTGGACGGACTTGTCCCCCTCCAAGGATAATTCAATCATGAGGCTAATATGCTAAGTGTTGCATAAGCGCATCACTCTGTGCTCTCCCTATGTACATAATGTGGTGCTGGGAAGGACTTTAATTCCATGTGACAGGGACATTATGGTGCGAGGGCTCTCAGGAGGCGGGGGTGCGACGAGTTGGGGTGGTAAGTCAAACCTGGATGTAGAGGAGGCAGAGGGACACGGTTCCCCTTCTAAAGACACGGAAAGGCTTTTAACCACCGTTTGTAGCTGCTTTTTGAATAAGGGACGCCTGAGAAAAACAGACAGGGCAGAGCAGACCGCCGGGCTCTTCTCATTTTTCACTGTGCGAGAGCCTATCTGCTTAGATAGCTGTTGGACGTGCAGATGTTGGCATTGCCCGAACAAATATTTACACATAGCGCTTGTGTATCCTGTACAAGCAGATCAATCAATATTTACTCATGAGTGAAATGCAAACTGCTACAGTCCTCCACTGCCAGTGATAATAGGGTGATACCATCACAAACAGGATGGCTGCTTCATGCAGTACTTTATCAAGCTTCATCAGTTCAAAACAGCAGAGAACAGAACATATCTCAGTATTCATTATTCATTCTGGACCACTGTTCCTCTCTGAAGACTCTGGAAATACAAACTAAGCACCGTGTTATTAGAAGCAAGTAGAAACACACACACACTATGTTGATTCATGCCCGGGCGAAATGAATTGAAAAGTAGATGCAATTATTGATTTACAAGCTTTAATCACATGCATCTGGCCTTATATTGACCTCTCCGAATCCGCCAAGCTTATGACTGTCTTGATAACAATATGCTATCGATTTCTAAGCCCCATTGGATAATGTATATGCACAGAGCTGAACTTGCACAGTGCATAATCACGCTTTCTGGTCACATCCCTCTAAACTGCAGGGACTTGACCCTATGCCTCAGTGGCTTGTCTTGAATCTATCAAAGTGCTGAAGCAAAACTCAGCCAGCTGCTGTCAAGGATATCAAAAGCCAAAGAGGATGAGGTCATTCTGCAATTGTGCTATACATTCGTTATTTCCATCTCCACAACTGTGTGCAGGAAAAAATAAAATTTCACTGAAAAGGCCATGAACACAGAAACCTGTCAAGTCAAAGATGCAGCCTGCAAATTATGAATAAAATGCAAAATACATCCAATTTCTCCAAATGTTAATTCCTCTGCAGAGAGGCACCGCTTCATCCTACCCATACATTCCCACTCTAAAGATCCAAACGCAGCCTTTACCCCCCATTGGATGCAGCTTCACCTGGCAGAGCGGCCAGGCCTCTCATGCCACGCAGATACGGAACCGGTCGATCCATATGTTTCCCACAGACGACATGACAGAAGAGAAGAGGGCGCGCTCGCCTCCCTCTCATGTTGAAATCACTCCGAGCAGGAGTTGTGGGTGAGTGGGAGGGGATCGAGAGATAAGAGAGATATTGGATTTGCTGGATGTTAGTGCTCCGAGCTCTGCTGAATGATTTTTTTTTTTTTTTCCTATTTGCCCTGATTTCTCCTCTATCTTTTTTTGTTGGCAGGCATGCAGAAATGTAGAGAGTGTGCAGGTACCTGTGCTCGCAGGATTAGTATGGTGTTCAGTCCTTCACTGATCTAATTTTAGGACACAACATATCCCCCCTCCCTCGCACCAGACGCGTGTTTATTTTGTACAAGATTCGTGTCAAATAGTGAGGTGAGGGTGGGAGATGGATATGAGGTAATCCTCTTTTTGTGTTTGTCAATGCACGAATAAGCATAATCCAGCTATGCTGAATTACAGGGGCTACATCTATTTCATAGTGGCATAGATTGCATCAAGGTCTTAACTGCTGTTTTTGGACTCTGCAGTGCGGTGGTGAGGGCTTAGAGAATGCTCCTCTATCAGCTTCATTATGATGACCGTTTTGCCCTTTGAGTGTAATGAGACTGCCTTGCCTCTCAAGGGGGGGGAGGTGGGGGTGGGTCATCTCTTGTGCTTTGTGAACACACACACATACACACGCAGACACACACTCACACCATCTGAGGGCATGAAAAAGGTACACAAGAGCTGGACGTGACCGGACAGTACAATAGCAATGTTTATGATTTAAGTTGATGCAGTTCTTCCATCACTGGACATGTCTGCTTTCTCTTTGAATTCACCTCTGCAGACATGGAAGGATTGTCAATAGGAGAAGACAAGTGATGTAATAAGCTACATCCAATGACACGGAATAGCGCGTTGCTTCCATACATATTTCATGCAAGTGGTCTGATGTATCATGCATGACAAAGCACTTAGAATACAAGTAATTTGAGGGAGCGGCACGCACCCAGCACCTCTGCAAAGTCACTTATCGCACGCGACAGTGGTTGCAAGCAGGGTCGGGGGGGCCTTTGTGAAAATCAAACGTTGTGAAAGAAAATCATTCACAACGCAGGAAGGCACATGAAAAGAAAGGAGCGATTCACATCCAAAGGAGGATCGGGAGCGGAGAGTATAGTGCAGGAGAAGATGTGCGGTGCCGGTTTCTCCGCTGCTGTTGGTTGATATCTTTGAAGCGGTCAAACAGCAACATCCTCAAACCTTCTCGATGAATTTGTATCTCCGATAAAGGCTGTGCTCGGGAGTGGGGAAGCTACAGTATGTAGAGCAAACCCAAGGGCGCGTGCAGTGAATGTTATGAACTAGTTTCAGTAAATACTTTATGAACAGCAAAGTCTGGGTGGCACTGAAATGGGACAAAGTGCCAAAGGAAGTTAGAGCAAGGAAAGTGTGTGAAAGATGACAGCCGGATGATAACTCTGTTAGAGGCCAATAGCATATAATAACATACCCTGATTATGTCCATATTCTGCCTTTCGTTATGACATTACAGACTGTAAAATTGGACATTAAGCAGGGATGACCCACGTTCACACAGAGAGTTCATTGATAGTGACATCTCTCTTGGGGTATTTCAAATGTCACGTAACTTGCAGCGGTGCATCATGTGCATCTCCAAGACTTTCACTCAAGCCTCTGTGTGAAGTACGTCAGAAATGGTTTGAAGACACGGGGCATCAGGGCCGCTGAGACCCTGAGAAAGTAAACAATCAAAGAGCTTTCCTGTCATGTTCTTCTGCTCTGAATGGGTAGGGAAAAGGCCGCAGGATTGGAAGTGAATAGTAAAATCTGATGTCCATGTCGGTTCTTCAAGGGCAGACAGCAGAGCGTGAGCGCACATCGCTCCTGTGTTAATGTTGACAGGAGGAAACAAGAAATGAGAGACCAAGACGGGGGAGAGAAAGAGGGGCGAAGGAA
The DNA here is from genome assembly GCF_048128805.1 of Centroberyx gerrardi. NCBI lineage: Eukaryota > Metazoa > Chordata > Actinopteri > Beryciformes > Berycidae > Centroberyx > Centroberyx gerrardi. The sequence continues at coordinate 16,798,470 of NC_136013.1, read as the reverse complement.
AGCAGGGTAGAGACAGTGACTGAAAGAGATAACAGAAGATGAGAGAGGAGGGAGGAGAAGAGAGAGAGAGGAGGGGTGGGGTGGGGGGAGAAAGAGAGGGCATAGAAGGAATAGGAGAGAATAAAAAATGTGCTGAATAGATGGACATAGAGCGAGAGCTGTCAGTGCCTTGACAATGAATGTTTCTCATGCTTTCTTTGTCACATTCCCTTATCTAGTGGCACACTGTTGTGGTTGTCAGCCCTCTCAATTCTAGAGACTCGACCTCTTTTCTCCATCATCTTGGGCGGCTGTGTCTGCAGTAAACAAGCCGCAATAAGGGGGATTTGAGGACAGGGCCGCTGCGCTGACAGAGATCATACATCATTCTGTCTCCCATCATATTGCCGCTGATTCTCCGGGACGAGTAAATGGACAAGGAAACTAGTTTGTTTTCCCCTGCAGCTCGGACTAACACAATAATGCACAGCAAAAGCTGCGCTCTCTATCCACTCCAAACACCTTAACGTAATGACATTGTAAAAGCAACACTTCTCAGGTCCCAAGGCTTTTATGGGCTGTTCTGTTGATGCTGACACATCACTAGAAAAGCACACATCACAAACTCATCCAGCGCACTGCTCCCAACCCAGGACACAGGCTTGTTCACGTAGTGTTCAACCGTACGTATTACCCAGGGCCAAAGGCAGGAGAGCATAAGGAAATGCAGCACTGACCCACACTCTGTTTAATTAAAGATGCTCTTGGCTCTCACAAGTGCTTTGAACAATTTGACGCTCTGCTGATAGAGACGTATGATCAGGCTGGACCAATGGTACCAGCCCAACACTTCTCTCTTGGGTCTAATTTATTGATGCGGTGGGCCTCAGTGCGAGCTTTACTGTACGCGCATGTCCTTATGAAAGCTTTGATTTATATTTTTTTGAGCCCTGGCCTCAGTATGCTTCTCCCAGGGACAAAGCGACAGCCATTTTTAACCTCCAACACCTTGAACCCTCTCGATATCAATCTGCGCCGACTCAGCTGCCCTCCTCCGTCACCCAGCGTGGGTCCTGTTTCAGCCCAGAGTGGGATTCGAGGCATGCTGTCCCGATTTGGACTCCGAGCCTGTTTTAATCCGTAGTGTTTGACGTCTCATGGCCAGTGGCTACACTAAGCTGTTAATGCACACTGTCCTCTCCCTTGGCTGACATGAATCTGACACGAGCGTTCCTAAAAACCATCAAGAGCACAGCGGGGTGTGTGACAATGATCTACCACCTACACCTGTGTGTTTGTGTGTGTGTGTGTATGTGTGTGTGTGCGGTCCCCATCTCTGCCTGTCAGTGTCCCAGCGCATATGAGAGTGCTGCCAGTTTGTCCCGCACTGTGCGCCTGTGCTACAGCGTGAAGGGAAGATGGGCGACATGAGAGGGCCTCCAAAAACACTAATGACTCGAGAAGACCCAGGAGTGTACACATCACCCTTAGCAAAACAGATGCCCAGGTGTGTGTGTGTGTCTGTGTGTGTGTGAGTGTGTGTGTGTATGCACGCACCAAAGAGACCTTCTCTGTCACCTCCTCTACTCTCTCCCTCCCTCTTCTCCTTGAATATAAATGAGTAACCTGAGACACAAACACATGGTACTTTTGGTCAGAGTTAGCTGTGCCATACGACTTGCCTTAGGGCTTTAGTTATGCCATTACCATCAAAACCACAGACTTCTGAATCACACAACAGCCGTAATCAAAAACCACTAAGCGAATAATTCAGCAAATGCAGTTCAGATCAATTAACGTCAAGCATGCTTTGACTGTCTTAACTCTGATCTATGTCCCTTGTGTTGATCGCCGCTGGAGCTATAGATCTGCTGACTCAGAGTGTCACAGAACAAGGCTTCGCTGATAGGTAGTTAGCACTGTACCTGCCTGGATAACAGCTGGTGCAGACATGACTCTTAGCTTAGAGTCAAATATGGGGCCAGCCTCAGTTAGGGGTGTGAGGGGCGAGTGCATGAATGTTATGTTGCTGTCGATATGGATGAGTGTAGCGGCAATTACAAAAGCATTGCACTAAGACTTAAAACTAACTCAGACACCTCAGCCTTAGAGGGATTTTCACTGGGGTTTGTAGCATCTAACAGACCAAATAAACAATCTATATCTTCCAATACTGAACTGGTTACTAGATTCTGAATGCCTACATTATCCTGGGCCTTATACATATGCTGAAACAATATAACAAGGCGGATCTCAAATTCAGCATCAAACAGAATACAGTTCAGTCCTACTTCCATGCAAGCTCTCTCCCATACACCAAGCTTTTTAAATAGCTGGAGATGAAAGCAAATGTTGATTTAAAAAAGATATCTGTCACATGTCATCTTCCTGCGTTTCCTCTCCTTCAGCATCCATCTACTGAAGTGTGTATGTAGCGGACTGGATTCCTCAGGCATCCATTCATTATGACTGGTAAGACTGGTAGGATCACCTGAGCAGTCAGCCTGCACACACACCAGAATACACACTGGCAAAAAAAACACAGGAAGCTTCTATTCACACTGCCTACAGTTAGAGACTATGGAAATGGCACAGTCTGTATTTGTCAATTGTGATCCATCTTGAGAAACACGGTCTCACCATTCCAGGATTATTGTATCCTCATCCTTGCAATAGAGGTTGAGGACAGAGAGAGAGAGAGAGCGACAGAGAGAGAGAGGGAGAGAGAGAGAGAGAGAGAGAGAGAGAGACGGAGACAGAAAAGCAGAGAGAGAGAGAGAGAGAGGGGATGTGGGGATGTGGAGGAGGAGGAGGGGTGAACAGGAGGTGAAGGCTCTTCTTTGAGATGCGGTCCATCCAGCAATCCTCTCAGTCTTCCTTATCCCCCCCCCCCCCACTTCCACATCAACACCTGGCCTTACTGCATTCTGTTCACAGCTTCTCCTCCTCCTTCCTCTCTTCCTCTACCACCGCTGATGCCTAAACCGACGGCACACACTAGCCTGCTCTTTATCAATGACGCTAAGCCTCTTCTCCTTTTTTGCCCCCCCCCCCCCCCCCCCCCCCCCCACCTACCCCCGTGCCCCACTCCCCTCGCCGTGGAGAGAGCAAACGGGGCTCTAGAGGGATAAATCATTGTTAGGAGAGAGGAAAAAAAAAAAAAAAGAATCAGTCATCCCCCCTTACCTTGCCGTCCAGTGAAGAGGAGAGCCTCTCTCCTCCAGGAAGGATTGCGAGCGAGAGTGCGCACATACACACTCACATACACTATTATACACGCTCACTCACGCGCGCACACATTTACACACACACACACACACACACACACACGCACACACTCTCTCCCCCTCTCTCTCGCACACACACACAAACACGCACGCTCTCTCTCTCTCATACACACATACACGCAGCGGCGAGGAGGTGCTGGCTCTCAAGCAACGGCACACTGCAGGCTGCCGCTTGCCTGGGAAAGCCTGATGCGTTCCTCCCTCCGGGCAGAAGCGCACACTGCCATCTCAAAGGCTCTTTGTCGGGGCTGATTCATCCCCGGCTCCGCGGCTGAGTACGGGTCCGTGTGCCGGTGCCTGCTCCCGGGGACACAGGGTGGCCGCACAAAGCAGGGACAAAGCCATGAAGGAAAGGCAACATCCAGGAGGAGAAGAGAATATCACGGCCCCATACAGCTCCTTCCATCCCCCCCCTTCTCCCTCTCCTTCTCTGGCTCGCGCTCTCTCTCTCTCTCTCTCTCACACACACACACACACACACTCCCTCCCACCCCTCGCTCTCTCACTCTCTCTCTCTTTATCACTTCCCTCCTTCTCTCCCTCCTCCCACTCTCTCATTGGGCTGTCGTTGCAGTAGCCCTGAATTGATATCAGCGTGTGTGTGTGTGTGTGTGTAAGCATGTGTGTTTAGGCTGGTTTCCAGTGACTGTAAGGAGAGGAGAGCTCCTGTACACATCACCTGGGATACCTTTCATCCATCTGCCCGCCCTCTGTCTCCTCCTCCATCTCCTTCACACGTGATGGGGTGATATGAGAACACCGGCAGTAAACTGAGGGTGCTGTGTTCACCCAGTGCGCTGCTCACTCAGATGCATTATCCATGGAATGACAGGGTCAGGGATGGCAGATGGCAAGGGGGGGGTGGAGGGGGGGTACAGTGCTGGGCTATTTCTATGGAGGGGAAAATCCTCATCCCCACAATCTATTTTGTGACAATTGTGACTCAGAGATCTTTGGGAGTAAACACGCAAGAAGCTGAAGTGATGACTCTCTAGTCCTATATCCACCATCCAGATTATTTGAATGCAATAGTCATTTCTGTTTTGAGCACAATCATTTCCTGAATCATTTATAAGCCAGCTAAGACGAGACACTCGGCACGAAAATGTATTAGGGTCAAGTCTTGCAGAAATAGCAGGCAAAATGAACCAGATTCGGGACATGTGTAATACGTGGCATTTTGATATGAGAGGAGCTTGCAAACAGGCTTAAATAATGATGTTCCTCCTTACATCAAATAAACTCAAGCAAAAGGCTTGACTGAAGCAATCTGCATAACAATGATACAGATTTGCCACTTGGGGGTATGGCAGATATGACCCCTCCCTCTTTTTCTCTCTCTTACTTGTCAGGCTTTGTTGTGGCTGATATTTATTGGCCTGACTATATTCTCCTGCCGTGCATATTTGCTGAATTCTTTTGAATTTAGTACTACATTCAGCAGAAACGCAGTCCTGTCATAGGTGTCTTCATATGTTAATATGAGGGTATCACAAAAAACATCACAGAGATCAGTGGTCCTGTTTGCTCAGGCTATCTGAGCTCAGCCATTTTTTACTCACACTAATACCCCATATCTATGTTTGACCAGTAGCAGAGCTTGATGGTCCGACTGTGTCAAAAGGTCAGCTAAGGAAAGTCTTCTAATTGAGAACAGCATTCATGATAGTGTACTCAACCAGACAAGATCCTAATTTTGCAGTCAAAAACAACAAATGCATCATTTCTTTATACAGTAGTTAGGCTATGTCAAAGAAAAGAGCATGGCACAATGTGAATGCAGCCATTATAATGGAAACTAAGATTTCTGTTACACCAGAGGCTAAAAGAGCTTTACCTATTTTTATTTGTTTCATTGTTACGCCTGATGAGCCTGCAAAAGCTACTGCTGAAAACATTGACTCACCATTTGGATAAATGGTGGAGCAATGGCATGCATTGTAAAAAGGGCTTACATTGACAATGGAAGTCTTAAACCTTTGTGTGGCATCATTAAAATGAAAGCCCCAGAGCCTCATAAATGATAATTGTTTGCATTTCAATTCACTCTATTGTTTAGGCTGAATCTATAAGGGTTTCTTCTGGGAAATATTCAGGGGAAATCAATGGCTCGGCCTATAGACCTAAATCTGATCTGTGAATCCACTTCAATTCTGAAAAGATGAGACAACTACAGCAGAAATCAAGTCCTAGCACAGATCATACCCCAACCGGCTCACCAGCACAGTGTTATAGCATTTGGCAATGACAAGAAATTGGATTAATGATTTGCTGCTGCAGTTATGTAGGCTCCCTTTCCCTCTCCACGCCTGGCTAGCCAAGTGCAGTTCACCTCAAAGCTTTACCCATGTCTTACAGAGACTTCTAAGTGAGGTAGAGGCTTGGGCAGAGAACTTGCTGTTAACTGGTGCATGTAAATAAAAACCGTACAAATAGGTTAAGAGCACTGACTGTAAAACATGGCCGACACAGCCTGAGTGTGTTTGTCTATCAAAGTAACAGCGCTGGACAAAAAGCTCTCCTCTGAGGGCCTCGCTAAAGCGCATTAAGGAAAGGTAGCTTGCCTGTTCCATCCCTCCACTGCAGTAAGAGGGAGAGCTATGGATTTTCTGTCTCAAGCGCTATCTGAATCACTGGCTTCTTGCTTTCATGGGATGAGCTTTTAATAAGGCCTGCCAAATAGCGAACCATAGAGGATGCATTATGATGTGGTTATGCTGTTATTATAATAGCAGTGCATCATGTTGTGTATCATTTATCACCGAATTTCAGCTGTACTCAGTACTAAGCCAAATTTTAAAGTAGGGACTTTGGGGAACTCACCAGTTCAGAGGATGTGGGATAGCAGCGTCATATTTCCAGTATGAGATTAAAGTCTGTTCTGCCAGTACTCCAAGTGAAAGCAGCAACACTCTGTGCCACAGTACATCAGTATACTGGTCTCTTGGGGATAACTAAGGTCTGCTCTGCCCACAACAGCCAAGGGTGGATTTCACTTGCTAATGAGTCAACCACCTATCTTCCACCCATTCATCAAAGTCTGCCCTGCAAGCTGTGTGTGTGAAGTGGATCCCATCATCACAGTAGATTAGGTCTACTCCCACTCCAGTCAGTGGGGTTCTGGACTGCCTCTCCTGGACAATAATTAAACATTTAGCCAGCTGAATTAGAGATTTGCTCATAAATGTCTTATGCCTATTAAACTGTTGTTGAGTCTCCTTAAAAAGTACAATGGTACCCTGCGGTGAGAAAGCTAAATTGTGTCATTTCATTACAATAAGTAGCTGTAATATTGGAGTTCATGACCATCTGAATGCAGATTGTCCCACTCATGCAAACCTGCCATATAGTGTTTACCCCTTTAAACTCCAGCAATAGATTATAGTCGGCATTTAGCTACTTTTGCGCCCCATTAGTAATTCAAATACCATTACCAGGAAAACAATCCATGGCTTCTCTTGCATACCCTCAGCTGACAGCGCGTTACCGCAAGCCCCTTCAGTCTCATATAGAAATAATTATCCCACTAGTCATCAGCCAGACACTTTAACAAGTTTATTGAACATCAATGCCACATGGCCTGGAGGGGACACTTCACCCATACTCAAATATAATCCAAGCTGAATCATGTCACTGATACTTTCCCTCTCCTACATTGAAGTTCTGGAGCAACAGACATGAATAGCATTGTGTTAAGGAACCATGCAATGAATAGTAAGTAAGTAAGCAATTTATTTTTCAAAGTGTCATGCACCAAAAGGTGCCCAGCCCGCATGGGCTTACAAGACACTACAAACATGACAAACAAGAGCAATAACATAGCGAGAGCGAAAGAACAAATATAATACACCTCCATACATGTCAAACAATGTCAAACCAAATATGAACACAATCCTGCTCCTTAGACATTACAGCTATAAAACATAACTTAGGCACATCTGAATAAAAATGCTGGATTACTAGACTGAGAGTGAAATTAGGAATAAATGGATGTAGTGTTTCCACAGCAGAGATTTGAGCAATGGTAAAAAAAAAAAAAAAAAAAAAAAATGATCACATGCCAATATCTTTTAGGATTGCTCTGTATCAACAAATATGTATTTTGATTAAAAAATAAATTCACTATAGCGCCAATGTCTTCAATTCAAATGGTTTCTAAGTAACTTTTTCCCCCATTTCTTTTTTACCTTTATGACTAACTGCAATGCTATGGACAAAATATTAACAGCAGGAGATACTTTATGACCAACAATGCATAATAATTACATAATATGTGTGGATAAACTCCTTTCAAAATGAATGTGGAAATCCATAAAAAAAGACGCTAAAATTGTCCGTCTTGGGAGTTTGCAGCACCAGCGCTAGCTTGGTCCTTTTGGCCTCTGACCTCTGATTCCTGGGCCATCTTTTGGCGATAGCGTTCAGCACGCAGTTCCTCAAAGCAGAACTCAGTGGCGCCACTAAGCAGCAGCTCCTTGCAGTACATACTCTGCTCCTGTACTTTGCCCGTTTCGGCCTCCTGCTGCTGCTGCTGCTGATGATGCTCCTGTATTCTCTTTAGAGGGGTTTCCTCTCTGCAGGGTTTGCGCGCTGATAAAACTGTGTTCACTGACGGGTTGATCTTACATGGAGTCCTGAGGGAGGGAAGGAAGATACCAAAGCAAATAGAAGAAATCTTAGGAACATAGCCTTAGAAGAATAAAATTACATTTGCTCTTTGTAAATTCCTAACCGTAAACCTGAATTTGCTATGTAAATTAAGTCTTTAGCAAAAAACACAAAACAAAAGCATGGTACTTAAAGAACAGATTAAGGTGATGTTATTCTTGTGGCCACTAACATTGTTGGAGGCTGGTCTGACTCCTCAACAAATGGTTGGAAGGTGGGTTTGGGAGGGGGCGGAGCCATAACAGTGTGACCAAATCTGGACCTCTGGGGTATCTACAACAGAACACACACAGAAAAAGTTCAAATTGACCCCACTGGTTAGCGATACACACATTTTCATCAGCTAATACACCACGTTTCTCTCATACCTTGACATCGCACCACTTCTCCGGCTTCTGCTCATTCTCCTTTGCCCTTGCAGAGGGAGGGGCCACCCAAGACTCCAATTTAGGCTCTGAAGGTTCATCGCTGTGAGTCTTGTTCTCATCAAAGACCAAAAAGCGGCTGTTCGCAGCACTGCTGGTGGCGGGGGCACCCTGCGACTGCAGGCCTCGGGAAATACCTGTCCACAAATCCACTGTACATCAAAACTTAAAATCTTTTCCAAACTGATAATGCCGCTATATAAAGCTGTTGGAGTGTTTGTAGCATCAGCTGCATGTTCTACAACAGAAATAGTTTGGATATGTATGTACTTACTTTTTACTGCAGCCCCAGTTCTATTGACAGGTGCGATGGCCTTTTTCTTCCCCCTGCGTTTGAGGTCAACTAGAGAAACTCTGTCAGCTTCTTTGGTCTCTTCATCACTGTCCTCCTCCACAATACTCATCATCACCTGCCGGGACACACGCGCCTGCAGAGCCCTAGGGACAGCAATGCAAAAATTGGTTATATTATGATATAACTCCTAAGAGCAAGGAAATATTGTGTAGTTTCCAACTGAGATCTTTCTTGATCTCAAACCATGCTGGATGGATCCATACTTGTGAAACTGCAGGAGCTTATCTTGCGGTTCAGCGCAGCTCTTGAAGCCTTCCTGGTAAACCATGTCTGCTTTGCGAGAGTTCCCCTGTTGCTCGTATTCCTCAGACCAAGCAATGTAGAAGGAAGCCTGCGTCACTCCTATTCCCTGGGCTTGCATGTACCTGTAAGTGTCCAGTGGCTCCGGGCAGTTCGCCGCCTAATGAAACACATGAATGGCAAAAGTAATTACTGTTGTATTAGTGTGTCAAAACAACAAAAATATGTATAAAACATAAAAAAAAATAAAAGATCACAATTGATCACACTTACAAATTTGATCCAGTGGTCAACATAGCGAGGGTCGTTGTGATACTTCTTTTCATCTGTGAATCTCGTCACGACTCGCTCCAGCAGCATGGCGAGGTTGCTCTCCTTTCCTCCCTGAGGGAAGGTTTGCTCTGTCCACTTTATATAGCTGTTCAAAAACAGAACCACATCAGAACCACATGAGGATGAAATAAAACCTCTTAAGCAATGTAATTCCAATCTAGCCTCAGTTTTCTGAGTGTCATATAAATACACAATATGGTATACATCATATAAATAATCTATAGTGGTAAATGGAGTCCATATTTTGCTTACCGATCCCAAACATCAAGTGGATCATCTCCATCATATATTCGCAGTTCAGACTCAAAGGCCCTAGAAAAAAAAAGCCACAAAACTTTCATCACCATGAGGAAACTATACATTTAAGGGAAAACAGGACTTGTCACCCAATCCAGATGCCTGGTCTGGAGTTTAGAAGCTCATTCTTACTGTTTCTGTTGGTTGATGGCAGAGCTGAGCCCCTCCTGTTGCTGACTGAGTGCCTGGTGTAAAGCTGATATGGCTCTGCCCCGCCTCAGCGGCTGGATGTTTTCTTTGCTCAGCTCCCATTCTGCATCTCCTCCTTCTGCCATTGCGGAAACTAACACAACTAGAAGCCAACACAGACACACACACAGAAACATACACAAGCTATCACTAAATGGCAATACATAGGCAATATAGGGCATAGACGACTAATTGGCAGTGCAAAACGCTATTAGAGTCAAGTCGTGCAAAAATAGCTTGCAAATGAACCATAGGGAATACCAGAATCAGACGAAGGGCATACATGTAGATGACATTTCGATTTGAGATTGACTAAGTATTAGTAATTACTACGATGATAAGTAAGAGAATGAAGTAAGGGAGGGGCTCGCATCAACGAAGAATACCCAAGTGGCAAAATCTATATTACAGCAACTTTACACAACGTGTAGGACCAACGGTGACGTTACTAGAGGCCTAGTGTGGTTCCAGTAAGTGCGTGACGTTAGCGAGCTAACGTTAGCTAGCATTAGCTTGATCATTTTCCTGTCGCTGTCTGGAATATTAGTGAGATTCACCAGCCAAGTCTTGAAAACGAAGCAGGAGGTCTACCCGGGGTTCTTTCACATACAGCTTACAATCCTCTTTTCTCCTTTCCACGGATTTAGAACCACAAACTGTTGCAGAAATTGAGTTGAGGGGCGAATGAACTGTTCTGTTTTGAACGGGGACCGCGAGAGAATTTGGACAAAGCTGATTGGAGGAATCAGAGACAGGAAGTATGTAATCGTACGTCACCGCATATCTTCCGGAATACTTCCTGTTGTGATTAGACGTTTGTACCGTTTGTACTTGAAAGCTCAGAATGATTAAAGAGTTGATTTCGTTTACATAATTATCTGCTATAGCAATATCAGCCAAATCAGAGCTGCCACATGAATCTCTACGTGCATCGGCATGGACAACCGTTGTTATAGCTGTGCATCAAAGTTCAGTCTCTTCAGGAAAGAGGTACGGTTTTGCTGGAAACGTCAACGTTAGTAACTAACGCTATTCACATATCAACTTAAAAAAAAACGTTTGCAGGCTATGTAAACTGTATGATTTGTGTTTTATTCTCGTCACAGTTGGGCTGTAAGAGCTGCGGCCGCTCCTTCTGCTCAGGCTGTCTGAATTTCAATGCTGTGGTGCCTCGCTGTGGCAACACCCAGCAGAAGGTCTGCAAGCAGTGTCATGGTAATCTCACCAGGTAGAGGACAAGCTGTACCTTCCACCAAAAAGATAGTAACCTAAATCTGAATGTTATTAACATTAATTACCTTCAAATACTATCTACCTATTTTGATTTCTTTATTTTCAGTGGGGAATCACCTAACAATGGCAGCAGATGGTCTCCTCCAGAAAATTACAAAAAGTCAGTATGATCAAATTTGTAAATGTGACATTTGGTCATCACAGCAGTTTTCTAACATTAACATTAACCAAAGCTTTATGCTTTCTTCCACAGACGGGTTGCTGCTCTTGAGGCTAAGCAGCAAGGGCAGCCTGTACAGCCTCTTGCACACGGAGGCAGTAGAAGTGCCAAAGCAGGCCTTGTACCAACCAAAGGTTTGAGTAAGGAAGACCAGGCTATTGCTGAAAGGCTTCAGAGGCTGAAACAGGACACCAAACCAAGTACTACAAGTCTTAGTTTTAACACACACCATTTTGTTTCAGTCTGACAAAATATTTAGTCTTAGTTCTTTGCTATTGTCATTATACTCTTTTCACCTTTTCTTCAGAGTCCATCCCATCTGAGAAGGAGATTGAGTCTCGCCTCGCTGCTTTGAAAGCTCCCAGCCAGCCAGTGCCTTCTGCAGGGGAGATGGAGGAGCGTCTGGCAGCTCTACAGGGCGGACCTGCACCGTCTCAAGCCCCTGCACCTGTGAGCCAAGCCCCTGCCTACTTGTTTATTGTTTCATAGACCTGATAGCAAGGTCTGTTTTGCAGCTTGTAGTATTAAATATTATTTAGAAGTAACTAACTGCTAACTACTCTGCTCTAATTCCTTAGATCACCTAATGTCATTGTGATAAAGTTATCTCGTGCTGTTCTGTGCAGGTGCACCAGCCCCCAGACAACAGGACCCAGACAGAAAAGGCCAATGATCTGCTAACTCAGATGACAGAGGAAGTTGCCATAGACAACCAACAACCAAACCCTGAATGTACTGAGATGTTACTCTTCTCATTGATTTTACCCACATTTAAATTATTGATTGATGACACAGTCATATGCTTTCACCTTACACAGTCATAACAACGTAATTAAAGATTACATCATGACTAGATTCGGAAAACGCACCTTGTTTAGCGACTATGTGAATCTATGCTCTAACATGTTATTCCCTCTGCAGGTGTGGATGGCCCCATGAACAACCTAAACAAGGGGGAGGAGGGCAGGCTGGAGGAGAACCTGGAGGAGGGCCAGGAGGCGTTCAGGCAGCTGGAGGCGGAGAAGAGCCGACTGCTGGAGGAGGCCATGGAGGAGCTGAAGCAGGAGCACTGCTCCCAGGATCAGGTCCTGCAGATGGCCAAGAGGATGGCACAACTCAAGGGGCAGGACCCAGACAAAGGTACGAGACACTTCAGTTAAACTTCATGTTACTTTGCTGCAGTCTAAGCATTTTATTGTACATGGTCTGTGTTACCAGTTCCTACAGCATGACCTTTCCATGCTGAGTTCTTGGCATACTTTGACTTTCTCTGTGACCCATGCTTTCACACCAGAATGTCACAAAATATGACAAGAGCGTGGAATTCCTCTCACTTCCTCTCCTGAAAAAAAAAAGTTGGCCCTGTTAAGAGTGTGAATGTCTCAGTGTGACCACATCTGTGTTCTTGTTAGTCAAAAACTTGTCATCGGTGTACTTGTTGTGTTATTTTTCCTCATGCTGTCTTTTAGTCACTATGGAGGACTTGCAGCATCCTGACAGTGAGGAGGAGACTGAGGAAGAGGCTGTGAAGAGAGTATTAAAACAGGTCTGGGATAGAGGCAATAAGAAGTGATCATACATGTTAAATCTGTTACTAATTGCAAATCTTGGCTCAGACATGATGTCATGTATGTCTACTAACACACAGACAAACCAGTTTGGGTTATGATACTCTGAAGTCGACACACCCTTGAAGATGATAGTGAACTAATTCATACTACTCATGGCAACCACAAGGGGCTGCTATTCTGCCAATTTACTCATCAGCTGTAATGTGAATCAGACATACTGTATGTACTGAAACTGCTGTATTTCTGATTGTTCCAGCTCTCAGAAGAGGCTGCATTGGATGAAGCCAGCGGCTACAACATACCTTTAGAGCTCAGTGGTCCAAAGAACACAGAAAAGAAAGCAACCTCTAAGAAGCCGGTACTAAACATAGTCAAAATGCAAATTCAAGTTTCTTGCCGAGATATTGCACAGAATACAATAGAATCCTTTCGTTGATCTGATGTGTTTTTAAGACGCCGGCTCCAGCACCCAGGACCAGGAATCCACCGGCTGCTGTAGAAGCTCAGTCATCAGACAGTGATGAGGACGAGCTTCCCTGGTGCTGCATCTGTAACCAAAACGCCACCATTCGCTGTCACACCTGTGATGGAGACCTATTCTGCAACCGCTGCTTCAGGTAGCGCCATACACATTCATCATAATAAGCACAGAATTCCGCTTTCCCACCCATATCAGAGCCTTGCATGGAAATCATTGATTTGTTGCCTATGATTTAGCATGCATACCATGACCCAGATAAATCTTGCGGAGCCTGCTGCCACACTGTTGAGCAGCATGTGTATAAAGTATTTAGTGTGATGTATTATCAATCAACACTTTCATTATCTCTCCAGGGAAGGCCATGATAAATATGACAGGAAGGAGCATCGCACTGCGAACTACACTGCGCCTAAGAAGAAGAGGAAGACATGATAGTGAGACTGCAGGTGTTGGCCTTATCAGGCGCTGGTCAAGTGTCACTGATAGACTTGTGCTTTAGCCTTAAATGAGCTGTATTTATGGATGTCAGCAGGAAAAAACAGAACAGATTTAAACACCACCTATCGTTTAAAACAAGCCGGAACCCCTAATTATGTTGCTAATCTTATGTAATCTGTCAAGCGTGGCTATAAATTGTGTTTATGTGGCCCCCATAGAGTAGCAACTGCCTTTTGTAATAGCTGAGGGGGATCTAAAGAAATAAGTGAAGTGGCCAGGGGTAACATTCACTAGCAGAGCATGTAGGTTTAATCAAGACCAAACCCTCTAATGTAAATGTAAAATTAATGCAATATGTGTAATATCAGAAACACAGGTCTTATTTTTTCTGTAATGTATGTGATAGAGGTAAAACTTGCAGAAGTTGCTGCAGCTGGATGGTGTTGGTATTTTAGGAACATTACATAGCTGCTGTATCCAGACTGGTTTGTAACTGTCCAACTGAATAAGAAGCCTCATGTTTTTTTTGTCACTTGTCCTACTTCCCACAGGCAACAAAGGCACATCTTGTGGTTTGCACTTTACACCATTTGATTCTTAAATGTTGACAACACACACACAATACGTGCACATCATGGGCTCATCTGGGATGATGTACAATCCCAGACTGTCAGCTCTGGAATAGAGAGCCACAGAGGAGCCAGTATAAAAGGATTACTGAGGGCTTTGTTTTCTTTTGGCAGGCAGTGCAGTCACTGTTGTAATCTGTGTTTGGCTGAGACTCTGACATGACTATTTTCTTTTCCTGTCCTTGTGTGTAATGTCAATTTACAGGATGCACAAGTTGTACGCATTATCTGTGTGACAGCTTTGAGGGAATGCAGCATCTTTTTATTCAGATTTTCCCTCTCTGAATCCTTTCTTTGATCGCTGATGTCATCGTTATACAAGAATGTCGCACCCAGGCAGGCGTCGTCAGAAGTGTGTTCTTACAGTATGGATGGCCTCTGTGTCAGAAAGGCAAGAGTGGAAGGGGGCGGACCAAGCAAATTACTGTAATGGAGCCCTTAGCCGAACGACCCTCTGTGTTTGACAGAGAGAAGGCCAGAGTGCAGTTTCATCAGTGTGCATTACTGTCTGCCTAACTGAGGAGAGACCGTAATTACATTCTCCTCCAGGGGCTTGCTCCATTAAGGCCCATATGGAGGCCGTTACTGTGTTTGCCTAGTCTGGCCATGTCATACACTGACCACAGACAGGAAATGGATGGGGATAATGGATGCACGCCTAATGGACCTTCCTGGCCTTGATTTCACTGTATTTACTCCTAGCCCTGACATGCTAACGTCTCCTTTGTTTCCGTCACTCTGTTTCTGTTGGGAAATTAACACCAGATAACAGAACCTTGGCAGTAATCGACAGTAAAACATGTCACATGCTTAATGCCGTCCTATAGGAAAGCCTTACAGTTGCCTCTGGGCAGTAGGACACACTGCTGGCCGTTATAATGCCCTATTTCTGCTGGCATCTTTACTCATCCTTTAAAGGCAGACCAATGTTTTAGACCAGTAGTAAAGGCCACCTATAGTAACAGGGTACTTTTATAGGGCTTGTAAATTGATGGGCTCTTACATGTACATGTTGACGTTTATTACCTGAACCTACAGTACTGTTGATGAGTCACTTTGTGCTTGTGAAATCAGATGTAACCCTTTCGATAATTCATCCACAGCCTTGTCTTGAAAATGTTCTTTTATTTTGACATACAACACTGTTATCAGAACAAAAATATTTATGTACATAAATAGGCAACCAAAAATGTACAATCTTACACAAAAAAAAACAAACAGTCCATCTGAGTAATAGTCAATACATCTTTATCACAGGTGTGTTATCGGTATGTTGAGGGGAGTCAAAAAGTTATAGCTTGTCCATAAATAAAAGTCAAATAAAAAAAATCCTAATCAAAACCGACTGCTCTGGTTTTAGACTGATGCTGACCCATGTGTGCAGGAAGGGTCCCACTGACATGTAAACCGCACATACAGACATCCAAAATAGTTAATGTGTGGGAGGTGAGAGGCTCCACATTGTCTCAATTCTTGATTTGACCTATTATTTCTTCAAGGGCCCTGACATTTTGCGTAGGCCCTTTATCCTGTACAGCAGCCCGTTGATAAAATCCTAGGGGAAAGATGGAGAAAATGGATTATTGCTGCATGTAACTGTTGGAAACTAGAGCACAGGAACAATGGACCAGTAACATCAAGTTTTCTCTGTGGCAAAATCATGATTCTCTAACAACCTAAAGTGTAGTTTCATGTGAGTAAAGGAGCTTTCTTTGTGTCTCACCTCTTTTGGCTTTCCACATTCCTGCAACAACTCCTATCAAAAGAGAAGAAACAAACATAGGCTCAGTCACAGCAGTGGACATTGCTCTTTCACTGCAAACATTGCACAAGGCGTCCGGCGAGGGCTTGTAAAGCTATTATCCCACATAGTTACAGATGTACCCGGGTTTATGTGTCAAGTAGGAGCAAGGTGGTATTTTGAAGTGTTCATAACTCTTTTGCAAACAAGGCGGCCCCCTGAGACTCGGTGCCTCCTCTGTGTGGGACAAAGTGCAGAGCAGGGGGGAATTTAAGGTACCAGCGCCATGGAGCAAGTGAAAATAAATGAGTGAGATTGGAGTATTTGATGTATAGCAGTGCAAAGTGGTATAAATGATCGAGTGGTTTAAATCTTGCTGTTAACTCAATCTGCTCACCTGCAGCCGGGTTCTCTGGCCCTCGTCTGACAGCTCCAGGAGTTCATCTATGTCAATCTCTAACTCTGGGATCTCTTCCTCCTATGGACAGGCAGACAGAGACACAAAGGCTAGAGACAATGGTCCTCCATCACCATGTGCACACTTTAATACTCCCAAATGCTACAAAATTAGCTCTTTTGACATGCAAATACTGCATAATTTGGGTCACTTGTCGTCCTCAGTTCACTCACAGCGTCAACACTGTCCACATCACTGACAGTTATTCAGAAGCAAAGAAAAAGAGCTTAAGATGTGAAGCCATGGCAAGGATTTCATCACTGCACAATAATTTCATGTAAACTCTTGAGATATGAAGTTCTAAGGTGCCGACGCCTTACTTCTCTAAAGGGGTCAAAACTCCCAACTTAACAGTGTTGGTTGTGCTGTATAAATAACGGTTTTCTTCCTGAGCGATTTCTCCCATAACAGTGGTGAGATTGATGATGTGCTGTCCAGATGAGCGAGGCTGAGGAGCGCCCAAGCATGAAGGCAAAGTGGCTCCAGGAGGCCATACTTGCCACATGCCACCATCTGATTTCATGGATGGTTTACCCAGCTGGCATTTAGCTCAGCCATTACTGAGAGATTATTTCCAGTTTAAGTGTTTCTTTCCTTAAAAAAAAAAATGCTCATCTCAGCTGGCTGATACTAAGATGCGTTTTCCCACATTGTGTGCATGCTTGGTGTTAAGTTACAATTGAAACCCAGGCCAGCAGATATTGTAATGTGTTGAACTGGACTCTTCCCTCTAAAACCATATAAACCTTTTTTTTTTTTTTTATGTTAGCATGAGCTTAAACAGTCTTGTTAACTCGCAGCAATGGCAGCTAGGACACAGGAAGATGAATGGGTACCTGCTGACTTAAGGGAAAGATTGTAAAAATGGCCTCCAGTGATAAAAAGCAAATATAGAATGTAATCAATTCATATCACAAGCTCATATCCACTCCTTTCAAAAAAAACATTTTCAGAGGAAATGAGGACTGCTCACTAGAGGAATCATGAGCAGTAAGATATCTGGAGTCAGCAGGTGTACACTCAAACTTGACAAGTGGGGCCCCTTTTAAAAGGGATATTTTCCAGTTGGGGAGTTTTAATAGCTGGTGAGGACGGGGCTCGCACAGTTTTCTGGATGAGGAGAGAGCTAATCAATGTGGGAGTGCTGAGTGGCGGAAGAGACCGGCCCAGCTCCACAGTCCCCTGTGCCCGCCTCTAATTGATAAATGAGGCCAGGTTGGACCCTTTGTGATTCTGCTGATGGCTGGAGCCATGCGGGGCTGAACTGCGTTGTTTCGGCCCATGCTGTGCTATGCTGGGCTTTGCTTTGGGTATTAGGCTGTGCAGGGTTGTGTGGGGGTTTTTGGTTTGTGTTTTGTGCTGTACTGGGTTGGGCTGGGGCCTTTGAGCTGTTTTGTGTTAACTACACTGTGCGTATGCCTTCCCTCTGTCTGTCCCGTGACTGCAGCACCACGCCGAGCACCGCTGAATATCAATGAGACATTTCCACTGAGCCGGGAAGAATGTGTGCATTTATCACGGCAAAGTACAATACGTCCCTTCCAGTAACTTCTCCGTGTTTCATATTATGTGCAGTCGCAATTTTCAGCTGTTGAGAGTTACCTTCATTGTCAAAGTAAAATGGCGTCTTAATGGGGCCTCTGGGCTGAAAATGTCTCAACAGCACTTTTTGAAGTTACAGGCAATAGACTGATGCTAAAATGAATGTTGGCACTAATACCTGAATTCATGAATATCAAAGTGGTTCTCAGAGGAACGCAATTTCAGACGGCAATCTAAATGAGCAATGGGATTTTGTCAAGACAGGATGACCTCCACTGGAATTTATAATTTGGAGTCACTAAGGATTCATTACCATGAGCTCAATGTTGTTGCTATCTAAAGCTGGTAGAGTTCAACTTATAGAGTGTTTACAGCTATCTAGATGCAGTTTTCATCAAAGTGAGTGTTACTAACAATATCTACTGAGCTAACATCTTAGAAAATATTAGAACAATTGAAATCAAACATTAAGCACTATAGGGTTCCATTACCCATGCTATGTTTTGGCTTTGACTGACCATGATTGTGAGGAAACCATGCCCAGGAAACCAAGCTGTTTTGAGAAGAGGCCAGTGTGTGTATAACTTATCAGATCTTCACTTCCTTTTTCCTGTCAGAGGCATGAGCGGTCCACAAATCAAAATATTCCTCAACGGAGCGACTACAGTTCATTAACCCCACTCAATGAGCCGTGGTATAATTTGAAGAGGCCATAGAGTGATAAAGATATCCAAATCCCATTGTCCAGTGATATGAGGGCGCGCCAAATCTTCTGAAAGCATGATGTGATTACTCCACAATATTCAAACAAGGCAGTATTTAAACAAATGAAACTTTTAACTATTGACAGTAGAATTCCTATAATAGCCAATGTGTTTCAATAAACTGGTCACCCAAAAGGCCTGATGGCTCACAGGCAGTAGGGGAAGTATACTGAACAAAAATATAAACGCAACACTTTTGTTTTTGCTCCCATTTTTCATGAGTTGAAATAAAAGATCTAAGACTTTTTCTATGCACACAAAAGGCTTATTTCTGTCAAATTTTGTTCACAAATTTGTTTAAATCCGTGTTAGTGAGCACTTCTCCTTTGCCAAGATAATCCATCCACCTGACAGGTGTGGCATATCAAGATGCTGATTAAACAGCATGATTATTGCACAGGTGTGCCTTGGGCTGGTCACAATAAAAGGCCACTCTAAAATGTACAGTTTTTAATCACACAACACAATGCCACAGATGTCGCAAGTTTTGAGGGAGCGTGCAATTGGCATGCTGACTGCAGGAATGTCCACCAGAGCTCATGTTGCAGCATGATAATGCACGGCCCCATGTTGCAAGGATCTGTACACAATTCCTAGAAGCTGAAAACATCCCAGGTCTTGCATGGCCTGCATACTAGGGCTGGGCGATATGGACCAAAAATCATATCTCGGTATTTTTAGGCTGAATGGCAATACACAATATATATCTCGGTATTTTCTACGAAGTGGGCTAAATGTTCAGTTGTAAGTCAAAGCCACATGTGAGATGTCACGGGCTGGGCGAAATGGACAAAATCAAATATCACGATATTTTTGACCAAATACCTCGATATCGATATTGCGACAATATTGTAGGGATGACTATTGGTGCTTTCACAAAATATTTACACAATGAGATTTTTGATAAATAATCATCAGTAATGTGGATATAATGACTAAGTGGGTAAAGGCAAATAATAGAACAGCTAGAACAGTCTGGTAAGTTCAGAAAATTACATCACTTTACTGTAATGCAGCCTTTAAAACCAGGAAAAGACAACACTTATGCCATATCACGATATTACGATATCCAAAATCGATATCTAGTCTCATATCACAATAGCGATATAATATTGATATATTGCCCAGCCCTACTGCATACTCACCAGACATGTCACCCATTGAGCATGTTTGGGATGCTCTGGATCGGCGTATACGACAGCGTGTTCCGATTCCTGCCAATATCCAGCAACTTCTCACAGCCATTGAAGAGGAGTGGACCAACTCCACAGGCCACAATCAACAACCTGATCAACTCTATGTGAAGGAGATGTGTCGCACTGCATGAGGCAAATGGTGGTCACACCAGATACTGACTGGTTTTCAAAAAATGCATATCTGTAGCCCTAGTCATGTGAGATCCATAGTTCAGTGCCTAATAAATGTCTTTTTTCAAGATAAAACTGCACATTTTAGAGTGGCCTTTTATTGTGACCAGCCCAAGGCACACCTGTGCAATAATCATGCTGTTTAATCAGCATCTTGATATGCCACACCTGTCAGGTGGATGGATTATCTTGGCAAAGGAGAAGTGCTCACTAACACGGATTTAAACAAATTTGTGAACAAAATTTAAGAGAAATAAGCCTTTGTGTGCATAGAAAAAGTCTTAGATCTTTTATTTCAACTCATGAAAAATGGGAGCAAAACCAAAAGTGTTGCGTTTATATTTTTGTTCAGTGTAGTAGCTAGTAGGCCAAACAGCAATATTTAGAGACTAACTGGGGTGCACTGAACTTCTCTTCATGCAAAGTCCTAACAGTTGTTGTGGCATTTTGAGTTTGTGCTTGACATTTTTATTTCAACTCCATCATACAGCTATTTGTCACACCTTTTTTAGTTTACTATTCCCCCCAAAAGGTGTGAAGTTTGCAAAGAAGGCTGCCTTCCAGACCAAGGCAGCCCTCGTATGAATTAGAGATGGGGCTAAATAATTCAGGCGGTGACACAGGGGACTGATGGTAAATGCTTCCACGCGGAAGACTCAGAGAACCAACAGAGTAACCTTCCCCTGAGCCCATGCAAAATTCATCACACTGGCCAGTGCACATGGACAAACCTTACCTAATCCCACAGCTGTGGGTAATGCAAATATCTGATCTATCCCAACTAGATAGGAAAGTCTTTACTTTCATATGGCATGGAATTAGACCTATCCTTAGGGAAATTGTACAGATAATTCAACATAATGTTAACTTTAATACATGACAGGCACCATCCCAATTGAATCAAAGGAATTTCTAGTGTTACTGCTATCTGTCGTCATCTCATCAATCATGCTGGGATCCCATCCTTCAGTTATAAAGGTCCGATTCTCTCCAGGATTCCCCCACAGGAGCTCGGGGAACACACACACACACACACACACACAGAGAGCACATCCACTAATCATGCTGTACATTAATACTAATGTTAGATTATGTTAGAATCAAAACATGAAAGGCTACATAGTGCAAATGTGAAATATTTCTATGTTTCTGGGACAAGATGACAGGAGTAGGCTTCAGATCTGTTTCTGTTCCACATAATCGACATAATATCTGATTTCCAGTAATGTGATTTATTCTACCCACTGCTTCACAGGCATATTAGCATACAGTATATTACCACGGGGAAGAAGGCATGGGCAGTAAATGGAATGAAGCTCATAAGCACTGCTATGTGGAAATATTTAGGCACCAAGGATAGCACAATATTGAAAAGCCCAAGCACTCCTGACCAAAGTGTTTTGAATTATACCAAGCAGGCTTATCTCTAATGGACTATCCACTGGCCTAGAAAAGGCTGACTGGAGCTGATTGGAGATGCTAGTTGTCTATCACCAGAGTTTGCTGCAAGGAACCTCCCATCTCAGTGTGGAGTCCTGCTGAACCCGGTGCGCCAGCCCTAGCGCCTGCACTCTCTCTCTGCACTTTCACACTCTCTGGACAGACACTCTATTGACTGCATTTCCTCAGACCCCAATTACAGACTCAACAGGTTTCTCTATAACCAGACGGATCCATCTTCATCATGACCCAATTGTTATTCACAGAACATTCAACCTCTGAGAGGATGCAACTCGCACGCCGTGCACTCTCATGCCCTCCGGCATCAGCATGCCATATGCAAACGGTTTGTTGGCAGGGTGAGGGATGCCAGACAGAGAGGTTGCTGCAGGCCATCTGTGGTCGCTCAGCTTAGGGTCCCCGCACGGTTAGAGGACTAAATGAGAAACGCCACCGTGTCTCCCCTTCTCCGCCATCAAACAGAGGCGGTGTTGTCATCTGATCCGCGTCGTCATCAGGACGCCCATGCTCCTTCACAGACCCCTCTAATTCCTCTGTGCCACGCTGCTTCACGTGGGCGATGAGACATCTGTTGCCATGGTTTCCCCTCGGAGAATGCCAAGCAAATCAATATGGAGCATCTGACCTAATTGGATTTTTTCCCCCGCCACACAGGATTGTAGTTATGAAGTGGGGGGCGGGAACGTTGTCCTGTGGGTGCCAGGGTGCAAACCCTTCTTTAAGCTGTTGAATAGACCGCCTCCCCGCCGAGACCGGGGCAGTAAACCCCGCTCTGTATGACCCATGTTACAGCTGGGGGGGGGGGGGGATTCAGTCTTCTAGGTTTAAGTCTGCATGTCTCAACAGCACACACAAGGAAAAAAGAAAAAAGGAGAAACAAGAGGCACAAGGGGCTGCCTGATATCCTGCCATAATCGCCTTGATACATTAAACATAAGTTATGCTAATGAGGTCATTCATAAAGCTATTTAATGCATTAATTAGCAAATATTTCTATGTCAACATACTTGTCTTTACATAACATATGTCATCATTCATTAATATGTAAATTTATGCAGCAAGGTGCTCCAAAATCTAATCAGATCATCTATTCTATAGGGGGAACCTGAAGTATGAAGTTTCCATCATGTATTGTTCTGGAGTTATTAAGAATGTGTCGACACACACAGAGACAGACAGACATGACGACATATAGTCCTGCATACCATGTACCATGGTGGCAGGACATATAAATGGGTACATCAAGTGTGCATTTCTATTTAAAAACAATAAATCTCCTCTACTTCTGTCCTTAGCTCTTATTTTTATTCCTTTTCCTGGCACTTCTCTCTTACTTGATCATTCTAGGGTCACAGGAATACATTGTCAGGGACTGTGGATCTGTCTCTGGCACTCCTCACTATTGCTTGCTTCTAAAGTTGCTGATCTTGGAATTTAAGCTCATTCTGCTGTTGTATTCATTGTAAGTCACTCTGGGTAAGAGCGTCAGCTAGATGCTTAAAATGCAAATGTATTCATCCGGTAATCATATGTTTAATGTGAGCAATGGGTTGCACAGTCAGGGTGGCAACATGCACTCTAATGACTGCAATCAGACGTGATACAGTGGCAAAAATTATCTTATCAATAGGATCATAGGGGAACACCATGGTGCAAGCCGCACAGCTGATACTGCAGTCAGGTTAATTATCTAGAGGGGGTTATCTGTGCCAACAAATTGCAGCCATGAAGCAGAGCTACTTGCCTCCCCACCCGCTCTTTTGTCACTCTCATCTGTCCCCCTTGCATGCATGATGGATTGATGGATAGCCCACCAGAGGCACCTATGTGCAGCTCAGTGCCTCCCCTGCTCTCTTCCCTCACCTCCCCTTCAGGGACCCAACACAGTGTGTGTGTGCGTGTGTTTGTGTATATGTGTGTGTGTGTGTGTTCCCTGCAGCAGCCTGAGCCAGCCCTACCCTACCTCACAGTCGAACAGCAGGTGCAGCTGCCCGTCGATCCACTCCTCGATATCCAGCCTCCTCTGCAGGTCCTTGCGGTTGTATTTGACCGTCAGCTTGCCCAGCTTGCGGTGCGCCGGCTCCTCCGTCTTGTCTGCCGTCTGGAACATCACCCTGGACTGGGTGCTGGGCTCCGACGCCATGGCTGCCACGGCCTCAGGAGAACCGTGGAAACACACACGTAGACTGAACACGCGCGCACACACACACACACTCACGCCGTCCGTCTTGCACACCGGCTCCCCTGCTCTGCCTCTATCTCTGCCTCTGCTTTCCAGTGGGCTGTTGTTCCCACGCGTATCTCCTGTTATCTTGTTGAGTGTTCGCGCTCCCCCCCTTTCTCTAGTGCTGGCTCTCTCCCTCTTTCTCTTGCTGGCGTTGCTTCTCTGCTTGTCCTCTCTCTCTTCCTCTCTCCCTCTCTCGCTGAAGCTCACTGTGTCTTGCTCTCCTTCTCTCCTCCTCCCTTGCAACACCCGCTGCCTGCACTATCAGGAGGATGGTAATGAGATATGCCTCTCTGTGTGTGTGTGTGTGTGTGTGTGTGAGTTTGTGTGTACGTGCATGTGTGTGTGTGTATGGGTGTTTGTGCACATGCACATTCTAGGGAGTGTTTACTTTTTGCTCTCTTTCTCTGTGCTACAGCAGGTGGGAGAGCATAGGTCAATTGCAGTGATAAAGACTGGGGAAAGGGTGAGAGGGCAACCACAGCAATCATGTCAGGAATATATTACACCGGTTGACACTATGCCAAAATATCTTATTTATTGACTAGACAGAATGTGCAGGTCCAAATACACACCTGTATTTTGGTTCTTTGAACTGGGATAATGTGAATTGTACACATCCCCATCGTGACCAACACCTACATATCAACACATCACCCTCAAACACATTTTCTTACCATTACTCAGCCAATACAAATAGGTAAGACATTTATCCGCTCACTAAGTCAAAAGGGTTTTCCATTGGTAAGGGCCCTTGTGTTCGGCCACACTTACAACAATAGCTGGGTCCCCCTGACAGGTGAGCCAGGGTTCCTCTAGTGTGATACCCCGCTTGTCCTTTATAACAGGCATTATCAGGTGTTCGTTTAATAAGCCTTGAAGTCAAATTGGCATCCTCAGTTACACAGCTATAAATGATAGATGAATAGGCAAGTACTATATCGTTCAGAAGTCAAACGTCAAATAAAAAGTCTTGAAACTTTTAATGTCCAGGAAGTCAGACAGCAACAGTAACACATAACCCGAGGTCAAAAATTCATGGCTGTAACTTCCAATGCCAAATTATTACAAGTGAGACAAGGGAGACAACGGGCCACAGAGTTTCCACAGATCCTATTACAATATGAACAATGAGGTTCAGTTTTTTGTTTTGGCAGGGACTATCAATCAGCCGTAGCTGCGCATGTTCACCCGCTGATGCACCGTCTGTTACAAACACTGAATAATTGAGCGCCTCTGGCAGCTCACCTTTCCAGGCAAACAAATTCATTCATCTCATCCTCTGCTAGTTGGTTCTGCACCTTCGGCTTGTCTAAAAAAGGACGTGGTTTGGTAGACCCGCGCTAGGCCTTCTCGCCTCGGACCTAGCTGGGTGACTCAGTCTGGGTGGGAGAAAAGGAAGGCAGAATCAGTAAAGGAAGTTGACCTCTATTGGTTTATCTGCACTGTAAGATGAAGATGTACCAATAGATTTGACTGTCAAGAGGCTATGCAGCTTGTGGAGACTACCTTACCTTTTGCAAAAATACTGCATTTGGCTGAAATTCTGATTCAACATAAATCAATCCATCTATTCTTATATTTCAAAGAGTTATACACTCAAAGATCAAACTCTTCCTCTTTCTCCCCAGTCCACATTGGGGATGGGTTCATGTACTGCTTCATGACTCATCACATAATTTGATGACTCAGTAAATGAGTCAGCTGTGTATCACTACCATTACAAAAAGAGGATGTGGGTCCTCTGAGAACGTTATGGCACGTTAATGATTTAAAGAAAAAGAGACACAATGAGCCAAAAAGCAGGTTTTACAATCCTTTGAGGATAAGAAATAGATACACTGCACATCCTCAGCCGCTGCTTCAACTTTAGCTAGGATCATACCGCCACCTTCTGGATTGAAGATGAAGGTTTTGGGCAGCACGTGAATTTGAAAATCCCAAACACACGAAACTGTGCACAGACAAATACAAACCAATTAAACAGTGTATCCATGTCACTCCAGTCAGTAGGCACTACATATCTAGTGATTTATTTTTTATTTAAAAGATAGACGTAATTTTGAAGGGCAGTGATATGACATGATTCCCCCCCACACACACACACACACCCCACACACACACTAAAATTTTTTTTTTTTAAAACCCAAAAACCCGACTGAACAATCACTTTCTCTTAGGACTTCTAGCGTGTCTATGGTATTCAAAGGTAAGATTATAGTTACCTTATTGCACTTTATGGTATTCTTTTAACCTGCTGTGGTGTAGGATTTTCTGTCGTATAATCTTTGAGTAGTAGTACCTGCATATATTCTTAGGTTTTGCTGTAATATTTGCCCACACTGAAGAAGCGCGTCTAGCCCCGAAACGTCTGTGCGGCAATAAATATAAATTAATTAATTGGAGTGCTGTCCTGGAGTATTTCGTTACATATTTTTTGAGGATTCAGCACCCACATAAATAACTGAGGGTTGAGCGCGTTTTTTTGGTAAATTGTTTTGCTGTAATATTTGTACAATATCCTTCTAAGATGTATTTATATGATTACTATAGCCTAGTTATATTTTTTAAGGGAAATCTAAAGACAAATTCAATGTTTTGTGAGGGTCATCTGCTATAAAATGATAGCCTATTTTTATTGGGGCAACGTTGCCAAACTAACCCTTGAATCTTATTAATTTTCTTACTCTAACACGTACAGTGATGTATTGGGAAATAAAAAGGTGGGTGGGCTAAATCATGACCTCCAGTCGGTGAGGCAAACCAGCACCAATATGGACAAAAATCTGATTAATTAAATTAGGCCTACATTTTTATAAAATCATTGATCTGTGCATTCGCCCCCATAGATCCTAAAGTCCTACTCATATACCTTGCATACGTTTAATGCTTCTTTCTAGGATGTATATCTATGAATTTAAGTCAGAATAAAATGAGTAAACTGTTCCGCAGATTAAAAAGTGTGTAAAATCAAGTGGGTTTATCCATATCCCCGATTACCATTTCTAAGTTTATATCTGAATCTGGTAGACTTTGGTGCCTGACATACGCAGTTTATCAATAGCCTATGTTCTTTGGAATCTCAGTCATAACCTGTAGCCTGAAAGGGAGTGGCACCGGTGGGGTAGAATTTCACTTCCTGGATTTCCCAGGTAGAGAGTGACTCACCTGGGCAATGGAAAGATTGTCGTCGTTTGCATATAGGCACTAGTGTTTTTTCGACGACATCAAACGGGTAGTTGTCTTCTTGGAATTTCAGGTTCTTGGCTGTAAGAGATCGACTAAATATAGAGAGCCTTTGTGGAGGAACTGAAGCATTTGTGGTAGGCTGGACCCAATTCACATCACCTTCCTCAAGGGTGAGTTATGACAAAAGCCAGTGTTTTGTCCCTTTGCGGCCTAAACACTCTTTGACGAAGTTGAAATACTGTATTGACGTTTTAATTGATGTTTTTTGGTGATGCTCTATTGACCTCTCTCTCTCCTTGCAGGTGATCACAGGATTTTATTTGTGAGGAAATCTTTATCGGACTTGTTATAATGACTTCATTCCAAAGAGGACTGCTGGGAGCGTCGGCGCTGCTGCTCCAAATATTATTCCTAGGCTGCGCGGTTGGCCAGGACTTTGGAGAACAGTGTCTGGCCAAGTTCAAAAAGGGCCGAGAGGATTTTATTCTCGACACCGACGAGTCCGTGAAAGACGGGGCGACCTTCATCGCCTCGCCCCAGGTGGATCGCTACAAGGACTGTGTCCGCTCCTGCTGCAAGGACCCGAGGTGCAACGTCGCCTTCATGGAGAGCGGCTCGGACGAGGGCCTGGTCAGCTCCTGCTTTCTCTTCGACTGCCTGTACAAGAAGAAATACGTCTGCCGCTTTGTCAGGAAGAAAGGATACATTAATTACATACTGGATTCCGTGTATGAGAGTTATCTTGCAGTGGATGCTGCCCCAAGTAAGACCAGTACTCATATCAGCATTACACATTCTCAAGCACAGTTGTTTATGTCAGGGGGTCCCAAACTTTCCTATCAAGGACCCCAAATAGATATAGGCCTACACGCCTAGACCATGGACCCCTTTTGATAAGATTTTCTCCTGTGGGACCCCCCATCCTGTAGGATTACTGTGGTGTCATGCTTTAGTGTAGAATTGAATGTGTCGCAGATACCAGTGGGGAAAGAGAAACCTATCAGATAGTCGTTATTATACATTCTCCCATTGTGCCACTGTCTAGTGAGTGAAATAATACTGAAGTTTAACTATTCCCCCTTAAGGACCCCTAGAGGCCCCGGGGCCCCACTTTGAGGACCACTGGTTTACGGGCCACACAAAGCTACCAAATAATCCATGTTTTCTTTGTTGGTCTTTACCCATTTAACAATGACCTCCCAGTTTTTCCTCAACAGTACGAGTGAGGTGAAGTTATTCCTTTCACTGTGTTTTGGTGGTCTGTGTGAAAGCAGGGTAATAATCTGGATATGTGGAAAATCAGGCTGCTGGCTTAGGGCAGAGATCTACCGCATGTCCACACACGCCAAGCTTCATTATGGCCCCGTTACAGGCTTAGGTTTCTGTTTTGCCCTCGCCTTTTCTTTGGGAGAAGCAGGCCTCTTCAGGTGTTTTGACTATGATATTGCACATTGCTACCTCATGATTCAGAGCCAAATCTCCTAGAGACCAGTACATAACAGGGTTTTGTGGTGTCTTGAACCTAAGACAGCTGGTGAAAAACAACTTCTCTCATGTCCTATGCCCAAGTGTCTGTAGACCATGTTTTTGTGTGACGTACACTGATCCCACGGTGTCCTTCCAGATGTAGAGGACCGTCCGCCGGTGGCCAACGGGGGCCAGGACCAGGTGATCCAGCCTCAGGACAGCGTGACACTGAACGGCATCGAGAGCAAAGACGACCGTGGGATCGTGTCCTACCAGTGGCAGATGGTGTCCGGAAATACCTTCGCTGTCATAGCGGTGAGTCAAAGGGGCTGCGATGCAATGTATGGGGAAATGTAGAGGATAGTAGCATCCATTGTAATGATATTCCTTAGTGCTTGCCACTTAATTCAAGACCTGGTGGTATTTATATACATTTTCTAATCATGAGAGAGTTCTAAATGTTTGCTGCTATTAAGAAATCATTGTTGTTGTCTCTCCATGCCTTGTAGAAAACCAATTTCGAAGACCAAATCATCGTGTCCAATCTGACATCTGGGGTGTACAAGTTCAAGCTGACCGTCACAGACACCATTGGCCAGTCAGACTCAACCCAGGTCACCGTCCTGGTCCTTACCCCGGAACAGTCTGAGCGTGAGTATCTAAGACCGTATTCAGCTGTGAAAAACTGATGTGATACTGTTAGGTTGGCTGTGAGATGAATAGAGATAATCTCATTCAAACACGTATAATACAGATACGACAATGGCTCTGCTGAATCGTGTGCTGAAACCTCCACATGATCTGAGCGTGTTCTTGGGTCTAGAACACCTGTGTTACGCTTTTTTTTTAAATTCACCGCACACGAAACACCTCAGTTCTCTAGTGTGTTTTTTTTAGTGCACATGTAGATACAAGGGGGGCACCCAGGGGATATGGTTTGAGTTTCAGTGGTATTGTTCCTGACTCATTTTGAGTTACAGAGACGTGTAAACATGACTCATATGTTGCCTTCTATTTGTTGACATTTCTTTCGACTTATCCTAGAGTCACCTGCCTTGTGTTTATGGTTGGGACATAGGTGAGACAGGATGATGTCCTTACTGTCCATAACCCATTGAGAATGTTTTCCTGCCTTTCCTTTTATTCAAATTAAAGTTACTGATGTGTGGACATTTTCTTGCTTCCCACATTTGTAGCTGAAAATGGAGGAGAATGTGTTTTTGAATAGTCTTCTTTTTTACACCAACTTGAAAGGTTCTGCGATATTGTGGGAATGTCATCAACTGCTCTGGCATCGTTTGCCTTTTTGTGGCAAGCGTGAGCCCTCCCACGGTTGTTGTGATCAAACCTGTCTAGGCACGCTCACTTGATTCCTGCGGACTGAATGATGAAATACCACAAAGATAATGAGATAAAAACACTCATGTTATAATGCGATTAGGCCAGCCTCAGCCTTGGTAGGGGATGAAACCAGTGATGGCAAGTCCAGAGCAGAGGGAACAAGAGTCTGATGCAAGACAGAAACATGGCTGGTAGTTCTTTGTCACGGAACAGTGGTTTGATGTGTTGAATGTTATCCCGTGGCGCTATGTGAATTAACCAGGTCACTTCCGTTGACGTGAAACATAAAGAGCCTCGGGAGCCGCCAAAGGTCTCCGTATGCCCATCCCAGTAATTTGTTTAGTTTCGTCAGAATAAAAGGAAGTGAGTAGGGCAGCGGTTGTGATTTTTACTCCTTCGCTCCTAACATCCCACTCTCTCTCCACCCCCAACTCCACAAAACCTGTCGGTCCGGTTTCAGCTTGGGTTTCACAAACAAGAAGACTCATCAGGTCACAGTCATGATCCTCTCCGGTATTGATTAATACTAACAAGAGTGATGTTTTGTCCTTTTGAAGTAATTTCTTCAAGCCAGGTCTATATATTGGAGGTTGTTGGTTGATTGAAAGCCTTTTTAGACTGAAGGAAAAAGGAAAAGGAGACTATTAACCATTCATTGGTTCAGTTACCCATTAACAAGCCTGTGTTCTGAGTGGTGTGAGGAATGTGGCTCATGCAAAGGCACAGCAGGGACTCTACATGTCAGCGCCAACACATTTGCACCTAAATAATGAATCAATAGATCACAACTCGACCCTTAATGAATGAGAATCACAGATGTGCTGCTTACAGGAGCCTTTGCCATTCAGTTAAAGTGCATTGATAGCTACTACTACTCTGCCTTACATTTATTCTTATAAGCTAAGGTAACAGCATGATAAATTATCAATGGCGATGTAGCTTACAGTTTCATATATCTTTTATAGTCATCTATTATGCTATAAGTTTGCAGTTAGAGCACTTCATTATAATGTAATGACTCATATTAGGTGTACCTGCACGTACTGGGAAGATTTTAGAATGTGCATCATCAACCACAAACAGATGAATAACAGCGTATGCTGAAAACCATTCAGTGTTTCTGGAAAGACACCACTTCCTTCTTCTCAGTTGCATCTGTCTATACATGTCGGCTTGTTGTGCAATCAGGCGTCTGTCTGTTCACAAACCAGACGCACTAAAACGGTGAGGAAAAAACTAAAATCCCACCACGTCTCGTAACTTGCTATCAAATATTAGACAGAACTACTTATGGTTAGTCAAAGTAGTTCATTTACTCTAACTCTATATTTCATAACATTTACATTAACTCTGTGACTAAACATTATGGTTTTAAGATGAGTTGTAAGTTGCTAATGGCAATGTTTTGTTTTTGTTCATAAGTACATGAAAGGCATAGTCTTACGAATCCAACACAAACAGCAATCACAGCTTTATATATTTATGTAATACGTATACGTATATCCATCTGTTATCTATATTAAACTGGCATTTCACCCATAGCTGAACTCTCTAATCCCAGCATTCAGTGTGATTAAATCTCCAGCAAAGATTGGAGATCACGCTGCTGAGCACATAAGACAACTTACACAGTGGCAGAATCTGTATGACTTTACGTGTATGATAAATTAGCTTTGTTTTTCAGTGGAGTGGGCCTTTTAAAGTCACAAGGAAAACTGCATTTTGATGGTGTCTTGGATCCATGATTCAATGTATTTGTGGTCGAAACGGGATGTTGAGGCAGAACTGTTCAAAAGTCTTCAAGAGCTCAAAATTCTTTGCGCATAATCTTGAGCTGTCACCAATTTCAGATTCCTCAAAATGAATAAATCCCAGCCACTGGGACGCAACCATGGTTTCATAAGAAACTGAAATTCACCGCTGCACCATGTTGCCACTCATGTCACTTTCAAAGTTGTGAAGCTCTAGGGTTTATATGATGGGAGGGGCAGACTGTTCAAAAGTCTGGGATGGTATTATTGGTTCTAATTTCTATGTACGCTTATTGGTACGCCAAGAAGTAACCACTGTTTTCCAGGAAGTATTAAGGGATCATATAAAAACATGAGTAAAGAAAATGATTGTAAAATGTTGGGCATTTATTGATAAATACAGTATATGTACATTATGATATGAAGAATTGGATAACAAGGAGAAAAAGGAATTTTTCATTTGATGACAGTATGACGTTAACCCAATCCTTATAATCTCTGTCCCACCAGACCACTGTATGGCTCCAAAGAAGCAGGGGCCGTGTCGCGGCTCTTTCCCTCGCTGGCATTACAACGGTGCCTCAGAGAAGTGTGAGCAGTTCACGTTCGGCGGCTGCAGGGAGAACCTCAACAACTACCTGTCCTTGCAGGAGTGTGCCAACGCCTGCTACGGCGCAGGTAGCTCTCTGGCTTTTTACTTCAGTTCACTTTGGTGTTATAGCTTTTTGCAGTTTAGATGTGTATTTCTTTGAAAATACTTAAACTGTTGGAATCACAGCATTTATGGAAGGGCCACTATTACAAAAATGTAAGCACTCCACCGTAATGGTTTAGGATGTTTTTAGGGTAATTGGCCACAATACGTTTTGAACTTAATATTTTAGGCAATTACAGTACCTAACACTCCTATCCAGGGCAACATCCAATGCATGCAACAGTAGAATACACTTAAACTCCTGGATTGCCAACATTACAAATAACCAGGAGTACCGCTAGCTATTTCACAGACAATAGATGCAATAAATATTCATATTTTCCTAAAAGTGCTAGGTGAAGAAATTTTAATCTTGTGCTGCTTGTCTTTCAGAAAAAAATGAAAAAAGTGGCCGATTGCTTCCACTTCCTGCACCTAAAGGTAAGTGGATTCTGCCAGTTGGTGACTGCATTCAAATGGTGTATTCTCTTACTTGTAGTTCCACATAAAGAAGACGAGTCAGTTTGTCCTTTGTTTTGTGGGTTATGCCTTCCACAGTGTAAACACTAGATGTTATATTATTCATGATTATTTTAATCAAGTTGAAAAGTCAAATAATAAAAAAAAATGTGTGAATCTCTCTCCATGGAACCCTGCAGGATGACAAAACTATCTAGCGCCTGTGCAATCCCTCACAATAAAAGTGATGATTCCCTCTGTGCTTGTGTGTCACAGCAGAAAAATGTGGCACTCCATGTACTGCAAAGCAGTTCACCTGCGCTAACGGCTGCTGCTTGGACCCGGGCCTGGAGTGTGACGCAGACAAACAATGCAGCGACGGCTCCGATGAGGAGAACTGCAAGGACTGTGAGCAATGGCCATGCAAACTAGGCTTCATTTCCATACTGGCTCACGGCATCATAAATGCAGCGATGGCATGATACTGATGAAATGTTTCCTTGAAAGACTTACTGACCTAAGCTACTGTATGTCTGTCCTTTGTGTCTTTATCAGTGGACAACAAGTTTCAGATTCTGCTGCAAATTCCAGTGAACGAGCAGAAAGGTGATTTGACATTTTTCTGGTCTTGCAAATGTGTGGTTTCCAAACCTTCTATCACTTCGATTGTAACATAATTGTGAAACAGGTTCTTGCCATCCCTTTTTAATCTATTCCCCCCCTGTTTTTATTTCCTCCTACACAGTGCGCTGTACCGAGCCTCCTCACACAGGAAACTGCAGGCACAGCCTCAGCAAGTGGTACTACAACCCCGTCCGGCAGAGCTGCTTCCGCTTCAACTACGGTGGCTGCCAAGGCAACGAGAACAGATTTGATTCTGAGGAGTCCTGCAAAAGAATCTGCAGAGGGGTATCAGGTGGGTTGGCACCAGACTCAGAGTAAGACATTAACTATCAAGGGGGCATTTTGGTACTTTTCAAGGGCAATTTTATTGAACTATGAAATAATACATTTGCTTTGCGTATTGGCAAATAAACACTCAGTTTGTACCACTAACATTTGGGTACCACTAACATTTGGGTACCACTAACATTTGGGTACCACTAACATTTCGGCCTTACAGAAGAGAATTGTGCCATTTTCTCCACTCTCTGTCCCCAACCAGTCCACCTTCCACCGCTCCATTGTTGAGTTTTTTACAATATTAGTTGTTATATGTTTTTTTGTTGACGCAGTGGTTTGTGTGGCTCGATATTTTCTTGTACTGTTGGCTGCGCGGTGCCAACATTTTCTGCAGCTTCAGGCTGCTTACTCTGTTGTTTTCTCATCAACAGCCGCTCCATTTTTCTCACCCAGAACGCACTGGAAAGAATCCCTGCGGTCAGAGGCTCCCACGGTCGCCCATAGGGCACAGTAGTCGCATTCATGCATGAATACTTGACAACTCAATGGAAAAATGTGAACAGGGTGAAATGTAAATGTGCGCTCCAAATTATCGGGGATATTGTTTGCCCCCTCATTTTTAATTTCTCAGGCATTTTATGAAGTTTCAAGGGCATTTTTAATTTGTGACCCTGGTTGGCACACTGCTAGCCACTACAAAGCCTTAAACACTCTATGAAGTGACAAATGAGTGTTTTGATGTTCTTAACCATAAGCTGCTCTAAGGAGATGATGATAGTTTGACTGACATCTCTTACGGATCTTGAAATGCAAAGGGTTTTTTTTTTAGTTTGTCTTTACCACAGAATAGCATGTTGAACGTTTGCACACTCTCACTCTTCAACTCTCATAACTCCCACCTTTATTTCCCTTTTGGCCCGAGTTCACATTTCTGTTTCATTGTCTCTTTAACACATTGTATATTTAATGTACCACAAAAATTCGCTAAATCTAACTTGTATCTTTATCCTTTATTTTAGAAAAAGACGTATTTGCAAGAGAGGAGTTTGAACGCAGTGTGTCTGACAACAAGACAGGTAATTAATTCTTCATTTTTTTGTTCAGTCTTGACCTCATAAAAGTGAAAATTGAGCCCATTGTCTCATTAGAATGAATTGCTTTCTTTAAGAGACACCTTAACAATGCTCTTTTTAAAAAGTCTTTTTTCTGCTCCATCAACTTTTACTTGTTGTGGGTCACCGCTGTTTGTGTTGTTCCTTTCTGCCGACTCATTCCAGCAGTTCATTGAGGCGCTGAATGCAGCAGTTGATATACTGATCTGTTTTGTCTGCCCAGCCTTGGCAGCTTGGGAGCCTTTCATGTAGTTTATTTAAATGACCAAACCACCATGTTAAATTTGTACATGTAAATGAAAACTTCAAAACGCTATATATCCATGTTGGAATAATTTTACTACCTGAAATTCATCAGAAAACATTTAAAAAACTATTTTATTCATAGTATTCCCATGATGTTACATGCATTTCCTACCAATATGGTGGCTGTCATTTGATTATAATCACCTATTAATTTATTACAATCACCTGTTGTTTTCCTACCAAGATGGCCATGTGGTGACGGAATAGAATACTATAAAGCAAGGTATTCCTATTTCTCAAATTTGATTGTTATTCCAAACAATCAACTCAGCAGTTTCTCCAACATTTCTAAAGTAAAATCGATGACATAAGGCTCCAGATTGCACCGGAATCCAGAAACCTCTGTCTAAACTATCTGTACTGAACCCTCTGCCAGTATGACTCACAAACAAATTTCTATGCTGGACTTAGAGGAGATAATCTCTCATTTAAATTAATCTACCTGAAAATTAGATATCATCCCCATTAGGTTTCTGAAGGAGGCATTTCAGACAATTGGCCCACATATTCTTTCAATTACTAACTGCTCATTGTCTACTGGCTCATTCCCCTCCAGTTTTAAACATGCAATAGTTCGACCTCTCCTGAAGAAACCTACACTTGACCCTCTCAGTTTTAACAATTTTAGACCAATTTCAATCTTACCCTTTTTATCTAAAATCCCTCTCATGTGGTGTTCCCCAAGGGTCAATTCTTGGTCCTTTATTATTTTTTATTTATATGCTTCCCTTGGGGCAGATCTTCCGCAATTATAATATTAATTTCCACTGCTATGCGGATGGCACCCAGCTATATGTCCCGCTTAAAAGCGGTGCAACTGATAACTTCTCACATGTTATGGCTTGTCTCTCGGATATCAAGTGCTGGATGTCACAAAACTTCCTCCAGCTTAATGAGTCCAAATCTGAGGTCATTCTATTTGGCTCTCCTAACTCGATTTGCGACAGGCAAAAGAACCTAGGGAGCTTATCCTCCAATGTTAAACAGTCCGCCCGCGATTTGGGAGTCATCTTTGACTCTGAGCTCTGCTTTGACAAACAAATCACTAAGCTAGTTCAATCATGCTTTCTCCAACTTAGAAAGATTGCAAAAATTAGAACTTTCCTGTCTCAAGCGGACCTTGAAAAAGTCATCCATGCGTTCATTTCATCGCGACTGGATTATTGTAATTCCCTGTATTCAAGGCTCAGCCTAAAGGCCATCTCCCATCTCTAGCTTGCACAAAATGCAGCAGCCAGACTTTTAACAAATTCCAAGAGACAAGACCATATCACACCCATCCTCGCTTCTCTTCACTCATTACCTGTTAGGTATAGAAGCGATTTTAAGGTTTTGCTGATTACGTTTAAAGCCCTACATGGCCTTGCTCCTACTTACATTTTAGATATATTGGCTCCATATGAGCCTAGCCGCTGCCTGCGCTCCTCAGGTCTGATCCTCCTGAATGTTTCAAAAGCCTGCTTCTTAAAACCCACTTTTTCATAGTATTTCTAGTATTTCAGTCTGTTGTGTGATTATAAACTTTATGTTAGACTTTGTATTAGTATTTGTATTAGTTAGTTGTTGTATTAGTTAGACTCTGTATTAGACTTTGATTCTTTTGCGTTTCAGTAAGTTTTCTTCTGTACTGACCGTGCCTATCCTTGCTCAGGTGTCATAGCGATCGCTGCTCTCCTGGGTCTAGCCATCATCATCCTGCTGGGCATCCTGTGTTACTTCTTCATGAAGGGAAAGAAGCAGCCGTCCCAGCACCGCCACGTGCCCGTCAACGGCTCCCAGGTCACCAGCATGGAGGACAGGGAGCGTCTGGTCTACAACACCACCACCAAGCCCATCTGACCCCCCTTCCACCCTGACCTTTGACCCCCGGCCCCGCTGGCTCACACCACAGGCCCGCCAGAGATGTGTAGTATACCGAATGAACTTGAGTGCATGAGAGAAAAAAACAATGTCCGCTCATCATATTTGAATGTCGGAGGGGGTTACGTTGGTCTGTTTTTATTTCGCTAACATACAGATATTTTGATAACGCATCGTACATAGAAGCCAGAGCTTCTTCAACAATGAAATGTGACTTCTCTTATGTTTTTAATTTTTCTTTTTTTTTGTTGCAGTGGCCTGCCAGAGTTATTTGTTGGTCAACAAATTTGTACTCAGGGTAAAAGGGATGTCTGAAAGGAATTTAATTCATGTTAAGGTGGAATAACACTGGATATCAGCCTCCACATGTTATTCCTATGGGTTCAGCTAGTCTTCATGAATGTTTTCTGCTTTGTCCTGCTTTCTCGTAAAGCTGCAATTAACCTGTGATTCTTGTCAACGTACAGTATAGCTCTATTGAAAATCACTGGGGAAAAATGGAAAAGGTGACTGTTACAGCAGCCAGGGTGATTCTCCAGAGATGAGTAGAATTTATCGGGGCATTAAAGCTCAAATATTCTGTTTCAATTCAAAGTCAGTCTCTAAATTATTGTCAGTAGATCCGTACTGGCTTGTTCATCTTGATGTTATTACAAATTAGAGTAGTGGTTCTTTAGTTTCTAACTTACACTGGACAGTTTCAGTAGTTTCAGACTGAGCTCCAGGGAATAACATGTGGATACTTGCATCATAAGGTGTTTTCCTTTAACTTACTGAAGTTCTGCCACAACTTTTTCACTCTGTCCATTTTGTTTTTATCATATTTTATTAAACATTTTAATGTACTCCACTGGATATATATTGTACATAATGTTAGAATTTTGAGGAAATAATATCTTATTTTACTTTGGAAGATTATTTTTTCAGTGAATTTAAATGTTTTTCAAAACAAACACAATACGTAAATAATACTCTTCTGTACCTTATGAAGCAAGCTTACCAATGAATAATGGAATCTTTCAATGTTTGAAGCTTTTACTTTTAGAGCCTTTGTACATAGTACATAGTTTTCTATCTCTTTTAGCTGTATCGTGATGTTTATGCTAAATAAAAATGTTAATGAAATGTACTTGGTGGTGTGTTTTTGCCCCAGATAAGAGGCCAACTGGTTTGAACTCACAGGTTTTTAATAAACCGGACTGAGACCACATCTGGTTTGTGGTGTGCTCATCCTCTGCTCTATTCTCATGATATTGCAGAGCTAAATGCAACATAAAACCTAGATAATGACTCTCCACTGTGTCTTTGTATAGTTGTTTTAACAGCAGTACATCATACTGTACCTGTGTGTCTAGAGTTTCATCTCCAAATGAGTTGTTCACCATTTGAAAAACTTAACACCTACTGTGACAAGAGAATTTTATCTATCAAATATTAAATGCATTGTCTATCCTGAGACCCTTTCTTGAAAATAGTTTGAAGATATAATCATTTGTATTTTTGAAACATTGACCTATTAAATGAAGGTAACTTTTCTTCCTCCAAACTGGATTTATATTCTGAGTGATTTATATTCTGAGTGATATAAATCACTCAGAATATAAATCACTCAGAATACCACCACCAAGCCCATCTGACCCCATATGCATGGAAATGCATATGCTTCAGGCACACAGTAATAGAGAAAGGAAGAAACATTGCACAGTGTCATTCCCCTTTATTACCAGCAGATGGAAACATTGGTTTATTAGTTGTTCAACTCAGCACCTTGTGGACTCAGTTCAGAGGAGAATGGAAATGCATGAACTCCCCTCTGTCTGGCTCTTCTCTCTGAAAAGTCTTGTTAAAAAAATCGAATTCTGTAATGTATAGTCAAAATGATATAGGCAGCCAATAAAATGGAAATTGTACAGTCTGTCAGATCTCTACACATGCCATTAGAAGTATAATCCTCACGTGTAACTCCATGAAGAAAGCCCAACATATTGCTCTCTTCACAGTCTCTATGAGGATCTTGAGATAATCCCCAAAGAAGAAAAGAGGGGGGGGGGGGGGGGGGGGGTTTTGCATAGCAAAGGCGTCTTTTTCTATTCAATCAGCCACACATAAATTAGCATCCAGCCAATTGATTCACTCAGCCCATCCTTTGTGAGCCACCCTTTCTCCTGACCTGACCCTCATAAATGTAATTGCCAGGATTACAATTTGTTATCTCGGTTCACAAGCCTATCACAAGCTGTCAAAGGCTGTAGCCCCGCATGAGCAGCTATATGTGTGACATTTAAAACACTGTTCAGTAATATTTGGTGTCATTGATTTCTAATGAGTGGTAAGGAACACATTCGCAGACTATGCACGTCAGCTGTATCGGAGAGGTAAAACCTGGAATCCCCAAAGTGGACACTGACCCGTCCAAAAGCAGGCGGTCCTGTGCTGCCTTAAATTACTCCTCGTAAATTAGAAATGCTCCAGGTGAATGGGCTGCCTCCTACTCTTCTTAAAAAAAAACCCTCATTCTTTCTTGTTCGAAAGTTGTAAAAAGGACATGCGTTTTCAAATGCAGTGAACAAAATGGACCCAGTAACCAAAGTAGTTGTTTGGTGGCTGTTTTTTTGTTTTTTTTAGAAATCAAGCGGCACAAAGCTAACGAAAATGTGTATCTGGTACTGAATTGATGTTTTAATTAATTTATTAGCCAAATGTTGTTGTATATGACAACTAAAGTCAAACAAATAGTGAAACAGGAAACACATGCCAATACTATTTATTATTTATATAAACCGTAACACATAACAATAAAATGCAGCATTTTTCCACGCTATTCACGCTTCCATGCCCTCTGCCCCAACGTCAGAGAAGATTCCCACTCTCCCAACACTGTGTTGGGTCGTTCCTGTCGTAATTCCGATATTTCCGACGGGACATGAACGCGGCATTTTATTCTTCGCTGTTCTTGAAGCTCAAACGCATCAGCGTTTGGTTGTGGATAGCTGTGTTGGTTGATGATCCGCACTGGGATGCGTGTGTGTGTGTCTGAGCGGCTTTACCATGTGAAATGAAGTAACTAACGGAGTAACCTCGAGATTTAAAGAAAAGAAACGACCGAGAAAAGCTTTACTACCGAGCAAGCGTGTTGGGAGAAAAGGAGTTAGGAAAGTCGGTAAGTGCTCCGCTTTTGAACACTGCTCGAATTAATCAAGTGTTATGGGTTATGATACGCGTCTGAAGGATTTTCTTCTATGCTAATCTTGCTAATCTGTGTGTGTGAAATGTGTTGGGTTTTGTAGGCTGCTGATAAACACCAGTGAAGAAGTGTGTAAAGTTTTCTGACTTTTGTGAGCTCTGTCAGGCGCGTCTCGTGCTGTTGATTTGTGAAAAAAAACAAAACCTAATATCCCTTCAGGTTAGCAACTCATCATCGGTCCATGTCAGAAAAAATGAACAAATCAAAGGAAAAGCCCCTGTAGTGTGTGGAAATGAAAAAAAAATCTAGCATGCATGTATCTCAATTATGAGAGCTAATACTGTCATCCAGCCTAGAGAATGCACTCTGGACTCCTGTACTCCAAAAACACTGTAACGCATCCCCATTCCTTATGATCCCATCACCTCCACCTTTGGTTTTGCAGACCGTGCATATAGATTTCAGATGAATTTCTGCTGAATGGGCTATATAATTCCTCATATGTCTTTAACTCTAGTCATCACCAGTCAGCGTGAAGCTCTGGCAAGAGCAAGAGTTTCAGGTAGATAGTGATGTTTGTTCTTTGAGAAAAAAACACTCTCTGTTGAGTGAACTTTGATCAGCTGCTGGAATCTGGAGGCTTTTTTAGGTTGTCAGATTTTCCCAGTTTAGCATCAATTCCAGACTAACTGTGCGAAAAAGAAAGAGCCTCTACTATTTTGACTCCATGCTGCAACTGAATCATTTGCCATTTCCCCTTTTCTTGCATCTTCTTTTCCCCCCTATGGTACTCATAGTTTGTCATAGCAAACCTAATTGCATTTTCTAATAAGCGTTCCAGTGAGACAAAGTGAGGGTTTTAAATGCAGGCTGTTCATAGGTCAATGCATTTCCCCACCAGCTGTTTTGAAAGAATAGCGCAAAATCAATC
This sequence comes from Centroberyx gerrardi, assembly GCF_048128805.1. Lineage (NCBI taxonomy): Eukaryota > Metazoa > Chordata > Actinopteri > Beryciformes > Berycidae > Centroberyx > Centroberyx gerrardi. The sequence continues at coordinate 16,757,372 of NC_136013.1, read as the reverse complement.
AATTGCTACTGAAAAGTCCATCTTTTGCGTCTTTGACCTCACTTGACCTTTCAGACAATAACGTCTCAACTTGGTTTCAGATAAACGTTCCCTCAATGGAATGAGCAGCAGCCTCTTCCAGGTGGTCCAGGCAGGAAGTTGCCCAAGTGTGTGTTGGCTCTCAGGAGGAAGAGGGTTGGCACATACCTTATTTCCTTCTTCACTAGTCTTTGGTATGCTGCAGAGTGGAAGTGTGGCTTCAACTCTTGAAGCCTTATTTACGTACTTGCATAAACCATTTAGAGCTTTTCACAAGTCACCTCTTATGTTATTTAATGGCTAAATGCAGCTTAGTTTGACTTTAATGTTCTCATTGAGGCGATTTGTTTTGCAGCTTAAAAACAGTTACAGCAGACAGCACTTATTTCAACAGTCAGCACACAAGCATATCACATGATAAAAGTGGAATCACCTATTAAAATAAAATGCATACTGTGCAGTAATAATACAGTTTCAGGGTTTCAGTGCTTTATTATCAACAACCCTCAGGTGGCATGCACATATCAAGATGAAGTGCAAAAAGTAAAATAAAGTGCCTACTATGAAGTGCACACCACATAATGAAGCATCATATTTAACTGCAAAATAGTTCATAAAGAGTAAAAATTGTTTGAAAGTAATAATGATCAAAATAAAAACAAGCAAGCTAAAAGAAAATGCAAGCAGCCTCAGAGTTAAAGTGCATATTGGTCGTGTTATGTAGGACTGCCGTACATTGAACAGCTGTTTTTATGGCTCCAGCTTATCTCCACTGTGTTTAACTGAGTGATGGCTGAAGGGATGAATGAGTTTCTGGCTCTCTTTGTTTTAGTTTGATGCTGCGTTGAGGAAAATTAGCATAGACCTAGATCTCTTGTGACCCTGAAGTTACAACTTTTTCAAGTTACAGCTAGGGTTACACTGGGAGAGTTAAAGGTCAACTTTTAAAGCAAACAAGACCCGAGAGCATTGCCTTCGTTTGAAAGTGGAGAGTGTGTGCTTTGAGTGATTTAGCACTCTCAGAAACCCAAGGGAGGTCAGAGTGAGTGTTGGTGCCGTCACGATGTTGACAAGGGACGAGGGAGCTGCTTTGCCTGCAAAAGTCGTGTAATGCACCTTTAACTGGGCACGCTCCAGTTCTATTTGAAGACTTGCCCCCTAATTTTAACCAGCAGCCCCCTTCTTTCCCCTCCAAACCCTGCAGGACATTATGGAGGACTACTTACCCACTGGTTGCCTACCGTTCATAATTTTTAGGAACCTGAAGTCTTCACTTGTCATTTGCCAGTTAAGATGGCACTTGCCATCCTCACTTGCCAGGTATGCATTCCAAAATCTGCATTCTGTGGTCATAGGTCATTGGTGGTGAAGTGAGAATTGCCATGCCTTCCCTCCACCACAGCAGGGAGTGATTATTCTGCCATTAGGGCCATTATGGCTGGGATGTACGTGCAGTATGTGGGCAAAGCTCTGTTTATCTTCACATTGCTCTGTGGGTGTTCATCGGGATGGATCGCTTATCGCCCCATCGGAGCCGCATGCTCAGAAATGCAATTACGGCGCGGACTAAAATAAGAGGCTCATGTTGTGTGTGTCTGTGGGAAGTCATGGGTTAGTGCAGCGCTATTCTAGGAGCTGCGGATTTGATTGAGATGAAGAGAGCCGTCTGGCTTATTGTTTTCCCCAGTGAATGAAAAGCTGTTAGTCTCTTAAGGCCCGGTGTCAGGGACAAAACGGCAGGAGTAATGTGGGAAAGAGGGCACCCAGAGAAAGGCTGTTTGTCAGAGGGTATTTTCTGCCGTGGTAGACGGGGGTAAGGGGGTAAGAGAGAGGTCAAGCAACATAAACATGGCACTGACGCTGAAATAATAAAGGCTCTCTGTCTCAGGCGGCCAGTAGACCTCTGGACCTCTGCCTGCCATCCCAGGTCGGATTTTTATTTTTCACTTTCTGAACGTAAACATCCTTCCTGACTGACGGCGTCTGAAAGAAACCCGCCCCACCATGTCTGGCTCAAGACATCCCAGGAGGCTGATGTCATACTCCCAGAACCCCCTGGGCCTTGTCGGGGTAGACGGTGCGTGGACAAGGAAACGTGATGCGGTCGTTCTCCGACTGTGAGAGAGGGGTGCAGCGCCATTTCTCTAGACTATTTTTAGCTTCTCCTCCATCAACTCATTCCGCACAAGGAAACATCCTTTTGTGTTGTTAATTGTTGCACACAGCGGGGAGCAAGTTCCCCTTTTTCAATGTGAGTGATTGCGTAAAGTAGAAATACTATACAGATGTTGGATCCGGTCTGTAGCGCTATTACAACTGAATCAGATATTGCAACATGGCAATTGATGGGAATTTTCTTTGGAGACTCCACCATGAGAATAACACTTCTCAGGATTTGAAACCAGATACGTTACATTGATTGGCAGCATCCTTGGTACCCAATAGGAAGCCTTTATTTGGCTGAATATGATGTCACATCCTTCCTGTCCTGTCTGTGCCCCCTCTAACCCTTCCTGGACAGACAGAGAAAGTGGCATGTCTGCCCAAGAGCAGAAGTCTCATGTTCTTCAGGTCGCCTCTGTGGACGACTTCAGTGGTTTCACTTCTCTCATAACCTTGATGGGCTGTCAATGGTGAAAAATGCTCCAGATAGTTATCACCCCCCAAGGACTTTTTCATCTAACAATGCCAGGCCTGAGGTCTCAGTTCAAGGCAGTTGGGAGTGTGTGTATGTTTGTGTACTTTCTCAGGGTGAGGCTTTCGACACATTTGCGGTGATGACTCATTGTGAATTTCTTCTGTATTTGCACAAGTCCACTATCTTGGCCAACATCTGTCCCCCTTGATCATCTGTTTGTTGTTGGTTTTTTAGAGGTTTTTTAGAGAAAGATCTCTGCAGGAATTCAGGCTTTGGCCGCCTGGATCAGTCTAAAGCCTGGCGATTAGAAGAACACAGAAGTTTATCAGCTCATCTGATAGGGGACACAGAAGAAGTGGTCCATTGCAGGTCTATCTTTTAATAAGCATCAGACTGGCTCTTGTGGCATCTGTCTTCTATTAGGGAGCAAGCTGCAGATTCCCATACGGGAGGTTCATGTTGCGGCTAACGCAGTCATCAGCTGTGGGAACCAAATGCTCTCCATTTGTGTGTAATGGCTGCTGGTTGAAGCACAGGTGGCCAGCTTGGCATGAATGTTAGCCTGTATATAGTGTTTTCTTTAGGATTCCAATGTAGCCTTGCCTCCTTCCCTAGGAAAACAAGGATTTGGAGTTGCCATAGGTCAGCAAAGTGGGGATGAAGGTTAATGAGTTACAATGGTTGAATTCTGTCCAGATGTGTTACGGTTGTGGGTTACACTACTATACCATGTCCTTGCTGTAAGACATTTTCACAGATCATTTCCTTCCCCCACCCAAAGCGTCTTTCTACACCTGCAGACACACACAGTCTTTGATTAGACAATGGAAAAACATTTTCTAAGCTTCAGACTTATATATTTACCTTTTGAGCCCCAGAGAGAGAGATTAGCATAGTTTTGGTCTGGTTATTAAGCGGGGTTAGGTCATAGTATTTGGAATTATCAGAGGATTTCACTAGTTCACTGCTCACTGGGACAAGTTCAAAGCCTGCCCCGCAACATGAACACCACTCCTAGAGGTTACACAGACTCCCCACCACTTGAAAATCAATTGGCCAAGCTTGGTCAAAGGGTGTTTGAAGAGGCTTCAGTCTTCAAGAATGTCGCTCTAGCAGTGCTTCACTGACTGAGCATAAATTAGTTTTACAGCATCTGTTGTCCTGTTTGCTCTCAATAATTCAACAACATTATTGATTTCAGTGACATCATGTTTAATGCGAGGCCCCACAGGTGAAAAAGGATTTTGGTTGGATTGGTCAATTTTGAGATATAATAATATTTTTGCTGCGTCAAGTACACCAAGCATAAAATTAGCTAAAAAAAAAATGACGAATGATGACATGCCCTGTATGCTAAACACTTTTTTCAACTTTGTAGATATTCCCAATAAATTTGATTTGTTTCTTCTTAGAAAATAACTTGTAATTTACAATGTATTTTTTAAACATCTTTAGTTGTTTCTATTAATGGGGTATTTTGCGTGAGCAAATAGCAAAAATCTGAGATTTTCACCATATATTGTACCTATATGGTATTTTGTTAATCATAAAAAAACAAGTTTTATAAATCCCTCTAACTTGCCAACTATTTAGTTATTCATCAAAATGCAACAGGAAAATACACAAACATTTGTGTTCAGATTTTTAATGAAATATTAGCTAATTTGAATATGTTAATAACAAAACAATTAAGTCATAATACAAAAAATGTTTGTATTTTAGTCCTTAAACTAACAATATATTCTCTACAATATATCCTGCTAAAATGAAAGTTTTTTTTTCCTATTCACTTGTGATGCCTTGTCTAAAGAATAATGATAATGTCTGTCAGCTGCATGGCTGCCGGAGCCTCTTGACTAACACACAGCCTCCACATCAGTCCACAGCCGCAGGACTCTACACACTGTTGAAACAGTGATCTTAATGTGCAGATCCAGCCCTGTGATTTTTCTCCCAGCATTCCTGCACATCTTAATTGAGGAACCTCCTGGCAGTAGGCTTGGCTTGGCCTCGGCCGGCCTGGCTGTCAGTTCGGGACGTCGGCCAGCAAATGCGCTCGGAACAATGCCCATCCTAATCCCTGAAGAATTCCCGCTCCTCTGATCTAGCTGGTCCGAGTATGCGATGTTTGAAAGGCCGGAGGCTCACCAGGAATCACAGGGAGACAAGTTCTCAGGCACGATCTTCCGTGTTAATTTGCTGTAAAGAGCCAGAGAGTCAGTGATGTGAGAAACCGGCAGCGCTGCGGCGAGCTCAGAGGTGACACACCTCATCATTAAGAGCAAAACAGCCTGGCATGAGGGATAAGAAAAATGTGCGCCACCAAGGGTGAGCCTTTAAACTCATTTAGCAGTTATATTGATGCTGAGAGACTTCTTTTGATGTGACACAGATCAATTTATTATTTAATTCACTTCCTAAAAATCACTTTTACATGCAGGGCAGGTTTTTATACAATGTTTTTCCTCGCGGTTTGTGGCTTTTCCTTATTATTTTTTGTCTGTAAAGCACTTGGAAACACTGTATTGAAAAGTACTCTACAATTAAATATTATGATGATGATGATTAGTCTAAGTATTGCTCAAATGTCAGTCACAGAGCTTCTCGAATCCCTTCACCTTTTCTCCTGGTAGCTGCTGAATTCGAGTGTCCATTCATCTGAAGTTTACGCAGGATTCTCTTATCCCGTCACGTTATTTCCTGCCCTTTCTCTTAACATGAGCTCATGCCACACACTTGCGACACGCCACAACCAGAAACAACTCAATCCATTAGCAAGTGGCTGGCACGAGCTCACCCACAACAACGTGCCGTGGAATGGGAAGAATTTCCCTTTTCAGTAAGAGCCTGATAAGACCCGGGCTAGTTTGTCTCACTCTGTTGACCCGGGGCAGTATGGAAAGCCATAGGTCTTTCAAAATGACTAAAGCGTAAAACCTTAGAAAGAATAACTTGCAGCAAGAGAACTAACTTTTTTTTTTATAAGAACCTATGAAGAATGTGAAAGATCAACATTGCTGTATGCTGTGGTATGTACTGTGAGCCTTGACATGAAGTGCCAGGTTCTGTCTGACTCTTTTTATTTTGTCTCTTCAGCTCCAGAGGCCTGAGTGCCATGCCAGAGGGGTCCCACACTGCTCTCCACCAGGGCCCAATGGGGGAAGGTAAGATCCGTGCAATTATTTACAGTGTGGCCCATGCTCTGCTAATTTACTGCCAGTCTCCAGCTTTTAAATGAGTCGATTTCTTTCCTATTGGCCCAACTGGCTACGTAGAGCTAATATAACTGTAAAGAGGTGCAGTGGACTAATTCCAAGCCGAAGCACAGCAGAGGTAAGTGGAAAAGTGTTGCAAATGGCAGAATAGAGGAAATCCAGAGGTTTGAGCTGAGAGAGCAGTGAACTCCCCTCCTACAGTCTCGGCCGGCAGAGAGGCTCTTTGTGTGGCTGTGGAGCGCGGCCAGCCCCCTGTTTTTTTTTTTTACACCGCCAAAACCCCTGAATACCCAGACACACCGGACCAGAATGTGTCGGAATACCCCAACAGCTAAGGTGCTTTAGTCTAGCCAGTGGTGCTGACCTTGTATGCTGGAGGAGGGGGAGAGGGGGGGGTTCTCACTCAAATTACATATTATTTTACTGTTCATTATCTTCAGTCACAGAGTCCGCTGCAGCATCGACACTGGGCCTCTTTGTATCTGTTTGCCTTCCCTCCCTCCCTCCCTCCCTCCCCCACGCCTCCTCTCCTCTCTACTGAACACATTTGGCGCTGGGCTTCCACTTTGGCTGAAGAATACCAATGTGTCAATGGTTCCCTTTTTCCTCTCCGCCTGTTCCTTTTGGTTCAGCTTTGGCGAAAAGAGGCCTTTGGCCGGGGGGGAGACGTGTGCCGCCCTCATGAAGATTTGTGTCTCCATTTCCTCAAAGGCCGCTGACTACGCGTTCTCACAGCTCACTTTGCAGCTCGGTCTCTAACACAGAATCACCTCGGCATGACAGAAGCCTCCACTTGCCGTTGAAATATTTTTGGTACCGGTCTTGTTTGTGGACCCAGTTGGGAGTTTTAAGTGTGACTGACCTCGCTCCCCTGCGGTGGATGGGTGGTAGTTAAGGCCCCGGGGCAGCTGGGAATGTTGTATCTGTGTGAGGTGATGATTGGCTGTGGTTAAGCGGCAGGAGGAATGCACATGCTGAAAGGAAGCCTCCGCTCTGCGGCAAGGTAAACAATAAAAAGTCTGTGGTGACCATCCAGCTCCAATTCATCTCAAGGGTCAAGAGAGCTCAAAGGTTTATGAAGTGACCAAAAGAGAAGCTCGGGGGATTATCTTCACCACTAACAGCTTTGTAATGGCAGCATGCGTTACCAGAAGAAATTCTCTGTTTACTTACATGAAGGCACATATTTTGGCTCTGCTCCAAGATGTAGCCAATTCATTTTAGCTATTGAATGTTTTTGATTTTTTTTTTTCAGAATTCTTCATGCATTTCACTTAAAATTCTTTTTTTTCCCTGTAGAAATTGATGAAGGAAACCTATAATTTTGGCTTACCCTTTTAATTTCTTCATACGTTGAAATTCCATCAACATGTCAGAATGAAGTGAAGTTGTTACCACCTTTTGTTTTTTTGATTCCTGACCTCTTAGTAAACCAGTATGAGCAGAATCATTGTATCCCAAATTGTGAAACCTATCCTATCGTGTTTCAAAGCCGTTACACACCTTGTCTGCCAATCCAAGGACTGTGGCTTACCCAGGCACCAACAAACCTGAGGCAGCGTTCGCCAACACACAGCAGCTCTCTGAAAGATAAGGGCTCCCTCTGACCTACTTAGCCCGGGGCAGGAATGTAGCTGTGTCTGCAGAACGTACAGCTTTAAAGGGGTTCTGGGGGGACGGATGGATCATCTCCATTCACTGCAGCTTTTCCAGACCAGTGGGCATAGGGGTTGTGGACACAGATGGACCGTGGCGGGGATGGCTGCGTCTCTGAGTGGGCTTGTTAACAGAGCTTCTAGACTGGAACTCTTTCCCTGCTTAATTGCCTGTAGCATTAATCACAGGCTGCCTTCAGGTGATCCTGAAGCAGCTCCCTGTTTACTTTTTAAGTCAATCTCTGACTCTTCCGACAGCCCCTTGTCCGGTATTTCCGCTACCGGCGTGCTTGTTTTGCATATGTTTAGGTAGATCTCTATATAGCGCGGCCCCTGTTGTAATGGAATTTATACAGCACCACATTCACTGTATTTCATTGCATTGTGTGGCCCCGGCTCCCGTACTTGCCACAAAAGCATTTATTTCAATGTAAATGATTTTACTGCCTCCTACAATGGCATTCCTCCTACAGAGCTCTTCCACTGGATTAAACACATTAGTTACAGGCTCTCTGCTTAGCGTGTTCCTGTTAGATGGCCTCTTGAATCTATAAAACCCTTTATCAGCTTGCTCCATAACACTTCACATTCAGTTGGCGTTTAGAAAGTATGCGGCATATGCAAATATTTTAAACTGGCAATAACATAAACACTGCAGACATGCTAAGCCACTGTCGTGGCACAGTAATGGCAGGTGTTATGATACGTAAAGAACAACATAATACAGCACTGCATCCTCGAAGAAGACTACTTCCAGTGATGGTTCCAGTGATTTATTATAACTTGAGAAAAACATAACTGTTATTCAGCCAGGAATGTAAAAGATGGACAAAAGCAAGAGACACTAATCTCACATTTCAAGTAAAATGGAAACCTAAAATGCAAAAAAAAACCAAGTCAATCCCTCCTTTATAACACTGTATGTGATTAACAGCTTCATGTGAGGTGACTAGAGTGTCCCCCCGCAGACCTCCTCCCCTCCACACTTCACACGGCCGCCCATCCACCAGCAGCCTGTGTGGACTCTGCAGAGAGGCGCTAACGGGACAGGAGCTGGGTTGTGGACCGTCGGCCTGGTGGTAAAGTTTACAATGGACTCGCACCTCAGGATCTCCATCAGCCCCAGATGGCGTGTGTTGTCCAGAGGAAATGGGAGTTTTGAATGGATGCAGGGCTGGCTGGCTGGCTGTCTGCAGGGGGGGCGGAAGGTGGGGGGGCTTGTTGTGTGGAGGAGTTTCCTAAGTGGATCATCACATGCCTGTGCACTGAGGTCAGCTGGCACGGCTGGATCCTTTAAGAGCCAGGGCAGAGTGCAGGAGAGGTTTACAGGATTAAATCTGAGCCTTTTGAGGAGTTTTGTCTTTTTGATACTTTGGGAATCCTGCCTCTCTGAAACCGCCCACTCCTGATTGCCGGTATTACAGCGAAGTGATGGACTGATTATCTCCATGGTTTCAGATGTCTAACAGGTTTTGAGAGCTGTCGGAGAAGATGTTTCCCCTCCTCAGATCTTATCTTTTGTCAGTGTGTATTACAAGGCTGAATCCACAAACATCTGAAGGTTGATTTTTTAAATATATATATATATACTTTACAGTGCTACAGAGCTACAGTGCAACAACTTTTTCAGTATTTCACAGTGGAGACCTTTTCCTATCATAAGATGAGTTGGTGATATCAGTGCTAAAACTTTACGTGAACATTTAAAGAATCTAACAAATGCTCCAAAACGAAACTAAATGCAATAATTGAGTGACATTTGTAGACAACGTCCAGCACAAATAGTTTCACTTTTAAACACCAAAATCCCCCAAAATTTCCCAACACAGCGTTTTGACCTTGACTCTGTGTGTGGAATGCAGGTCCAGCTTGTGCGTGCATGTGTGTGTTTGCGTGTCTGTGTGTGTGTGTGTGTACTCAGCCCATGTTGTCCACCGCGGTTTATTTACCGACCTTCGGGCTAATTATTAACACGGCATATAAAGGTCCTTGTATGGTCAAAGGGAGGTTCAAGTAAAATCAAATCCTTTTTTTATATAAAGGATTGTTCAAAGTGACCCGATTCCCCTTTGCCTGAAGGGATGAGAAATCAAGCCAAGCCGCCGGTCAGTGTCTAATCACTGCTGTTCTGTCTCATGCTGTTTGATAATGGCCTGTGAAGACTTGGGGCCTAATCCTCGGAGGCACCCTTTGTGCATGTGCCTCCTGCCCTCCTGAGGGGCGACCATTCACCGTTGCCAGGTGGGGAGGAGTTTTTCCCAAGGGGATCAACACAAGACGAACCCCCCCCAGTCTTCAGCCGGCCTGCGGCGGAGGAGTGGAGAGCCAGGGGTTGTGGAGGGGTGTTGAAGAAGGAAGTCGAGAGGGGATCTTGAGGGGCGGAAGGGCTTTATTAAGATGTAGTGCAAAACACGATTCCCTCTTTATCCCCAAGGAAAACAGGGTGACACACTGGGCCCTTGGCTCTGAAAGGATAAGTTAACAAATTAATAGACGCCTCAAGAGCCAGTTTGAAGGGTTTTTTTTGTCCTTGCTTGCTGTGAGGGAATGTCAACGCACAAGAAAGTACTAATCAGCCAATTAGAAGCTAGGATTTTCCAGCTTGTTACATGCTTTAATGTGGAAGGCGAAAGTTCTCTTTATGGCTAGTGGGAATCTCCACAAAATAGTTACTCTGTGCATGCACAGTAAAGGGAAACAGATGCAAAGACAGCAGGAATGTCCTGGTAGCTGTGATTTTTGTCTGTGTCAGGGAAGTGAAGAGTGTGTTTATGGAGAAGTTGTAAATTCTACTGAAGAGACTGCTGTTTGTAGACGCATTCCAAATAATCGCCACTTTGAAAACTGTTTGTGTCTTAAGGGAGCAGAAATAAGATATTAAGTTGACTTTTTTTTGTTCTGCTGCCAAAAAAGTGCCAGGAAGCCGGGGAATGAGGCTTGGCCTCTGTTTGCCAAGTGACTCGGCATGGTGAAACGGAAATAAGATATTGTAATATTTTATTGTTATTTGCCATTTTCGTGTGTGATCAAGCTAGTGTCACGGGGTGCCGTTAAATATGATTCACTGTTAGCTCACTTAGGTGTATTTCAATATATCTCCACTTGATACATGAGTCAGCATGAATCAAGCAGGAGGGGCTGTGTGAAGGGTTACTAACAGAGCAGGCAAGGGCTTGTTTTGCAGTGGGATGTCGTCCTCAGTGCTGTCACTGTTACTCTTATTATTCGTTTCCACGCTCAGAAAAATCTTAATTCTGATATAAATGACAGACTCGCCACAGGAAACAAACACTCAGAGGAGCCATGGTGCTTGAGAGTGGCTGTAGAGTGGCTTCTCTTATCTGCTGTCAGTTTCCCAACGGAGAAAGAAAGCCCTCTTCCGATGCTAAGTACCACTGCAGCTTTAGGATGGGCATTTGCATGCTGGACATTGATATAGGCTGTGTTGTTCCTGTAGCTTCGCCCCTAATTTGGTTAGAAAACAAAGGGCCACAAGCCGGACAGGACGGCACAGAGGAAACTTCAGCATCAAATCCAGGTTATTTTTGGACATCTTTTGTATAATGTAGAAGTCTCATAAGCAAATACTGGTTGGGAGCGTGACATGTGGTCCCAACTGCAGCTGGAGTGGAGTCATAAAGGTGTGTCTCACTCGGAGCAGGAGGACAGCCCCTCTCTATCTCCCTTTAGTGCACACTCATCATATTAAAAGTCTGATCTCAGAGGTTGGAGAGATTGGAGAGGAGCTAAACAAAGCTGGTGATACAGGAGGGGGGTGGGGGGTCTCGCAGGTTCCTTGCAACTCCACTGGAATTTCTCACCTTTGGTCTATCAAGCGTCTTAGTTGGGTGGACAAATCTCATCACTGCAGTCTTTAAGGTATGCCAAGACAGAGATATTAGAATACTTTGCCTCATAGAAGTAGTTTTAACATATCATTAATACAACTTGACAAGGATTATTATTGTTTGTGGTCGACACTTGGAACAGTTTCCACCATGCTATTTTTTTAACCTACCCTGTAATCTTTCAACTGACATTGTTATTACCCTTGTTTGTGTCTAGTTTGTTTCCTAATACCTTAAACCAAGTAGGCATTGTGTCATGCAATACACTGTATACCATCATCTTTATGCTCCCATCCTGTTTATTTGGATTGGGCAGTTATTACAGCCGACGGAGAAAACACCACTGTTTGTCCTGGGCGGAATTTGCATACTAGTCTGCATGGAAGCTGGTTTGCATGAGCTATTCGCAACATCACAGGGTGTTGCAACTAATAACTAACATCATAGCTACATGTTGTGGCTTATCGTATTAGTGGAGAAGGAGGTCATATTTAGCTGGAAGAAATGATGCTCTCCATAGGAAGTGATGTATTTCTGTTGTAGGCTATGTCAGAACATGACAGTGGAGGTTAGGGGAAGAACATAGTTACTTTTTCTTTGACGCAAATATTACTCAGGTCTGAGGATTTTTCTATATAAAGGAAGGAATGCTTTGTGGCCACAGACAGGCTACGATAGAGATCATTTACACGCTACTGTAGCCTTTTAGAAAAGTTAATAACCAGGTGTTGGGGTATTCATTTCACAGTTTCTGTTCACTACCTTATTAGGCACTGCATGTCATTCATATAACCATGATGTCATCGGCGGACAAGTTTATGAACTGTCTGCGTTGTCATCCGTCTGATAAGCCGAGCCTGAAATGGAAACAACTGTAGACTTTACATTATTAGTTCTAGACCGGTTAGTCATCAAGCCCCTTAGTGAGTGAATGTCTTGTCTGTTTTCGGCTATGAAACGCTGCTTTATTCTATTTCCTGGAGACTGAAGCATTCACACTAAATCACCTGGGCTAATCCTCACACTGACTTGTTTCTCATCAGAAGAAAGCCCCTGGACTTGGGGGATCTCATAAATTATATTGTTTGACAGTATTTAATTTGGCTGCTTTTTAAGCGTTCAGAGTTTACGTTGATCACATGGTGACTTGCTTACATGTTACTGGTTATTATTAAAGTGAAGCACTTCCCTGAGGATTTGGATTCAGGGAAGCAACAAAGAGGAAGGGGAGGTCATGCTTGCAGCATTAACACACCTTTCTCTGTAAAAGTTAACCTCGGCTCAGCAGCCAGCAAACTGGAATTCAAAGAATTACAATGAAGGGTTGGGAGGGTGTTTGTCTGGAATTCCAACCATTTTTCCTTCAGCAACAACATTAATAATCTGTTCACACACAAGCAGCTGATCTAATGTAATCCCATGCATGTCTGTCACACAGTCACTATAAATGTATTGAATAGTCATGCTGGTTGGCCTTGCTGAGACGAGTGGACTTTGAGAACTCTGCTGTGACTTACTGAGGTTTAGGTGATGTCTGAAATTTAGTCCAAATACTATACTATCTCTGTAGCCTTGACTTGGTTAATGGTTATGTCTGTGAGTTAACGATTGTATTGATGAAGACTGAAACAAATGAGAGTTTTGTGTCTGGTTGAGGTAGTATACTGTGTGAAATTGTTGTGTGTGTGAATGTGTGAAACCACAGCTTGGCTATTTTAACTTCTTTCGCACCATATACTTAGCCTGCAAAAAATGTCTCCGCAAACTATGAATTAGCGAGTCTACTGACTGAGCAGCTGAGAAGGAAAGGCCGGGACATAGACGTAAATAAATACAGATATACTTTGCAAATTGCACTTCCAAGTGGTTAAGTAGCAATCATGTGATATTTATGAACATTTTGTAGACTTCTTCTGTCTGACAACTTGACAAATGAATTCAAAATATGGGCCACTGGCTTTCTTCACGTCTGAATCTGATTCTTGCCTGCACATGTTACATGTCTATGGCGATAATACTTCCCTCTCCATCATGTATATCAGCTGTTGCCCTGCTGTCAGAGCTCAGCGGCTCTCCTGTGATGTATGTGCCATTCTGTGCATTTCCAAAATATCTCCGGCCTCCAGCGTTAAAAGAGCAGTTGTCGCAAGTTAACAGCTATCACCTTTTTCAACACTGACAGATGAAATGGTGGGGTTTGACCCTGAAACATGTTAGAATGTGTACACCTGTGAGCAGATGGTATGCTCGGCTGCCTTAGCTGAAACTGTCAGTTTTGCAAAAAGCAGTTGGATCAGCTTGAACTAATGTGCACCGCTCACTGCACTGGTGAGCCTCCTGTGCAGCGTTTTCCTTTTTATAGTCCTTTCCCTGCCAATAAGTCAATGGCAATAACCGTTTGGATTGGGTTGTAAACGATGAATTCCAAGCAATATTTTTCCCACCAATAAAACTAATGGGAACAAATTTGGTCGTAACACTAATCAGAATGTTGTGCTTATCTTAGACCAATTTCCGTCACTGAGGAGGAAATTGCTTGAATGTGGCTGGTGTTGTTTATTATGGTTTAACAGGTACAAACAACACTAAGACCCAAACACAGCAGTGCACACTACAGATATAGATCACATTAAAATATATGAAGAAGATGAAAATAAGAATGAACACAAATATAAGGAAAAAACATGCCAGGTGAATAAAAACACAACCTAATGATACTTTCATCATGTAAAATCTTTTCATTTTCAATCTAAATTTCAAGCTAAATTTCATACCAGACTGTTTGGCATCAGCCACTTGTGGGGACAGGGTAGCAGAGTAATGGGCAGGGCATTGCCAGTGTGGATACAGATGCCTCAGGGATCAGTGATGACTGTTTGCAGATGCTGAAGAGACTCTGTGGCACCGGGCAAGACGAGACACTCTGCTTTTAAGCCGTCTGTCCGATAAAGGCTTATTATTTAGTACTTTATGGATTCTACACTGAGAAGAACTCTAAAATAACTGATAAAACAGGATAGCACAGACGCAAATGTCTTTCTATCTTCATGAGGTAGAGAGGTCACGGAGGATGCAGATTACACTGCTGATCATGAGCCGCACTTCCTCGTCCAGAGCGAGAGGCAGAATGGAAACACTTGGTCCTGCATCACAAAGGGACGGCTAGCGCTCGGCTTATCTTGGACCCGCATGTTTACCAGGCCATTTGCATTCCTCTGCACGGCCTGTTTCAACAGAGCCGCTCAGTGGATCACCAGCGCGGCTCTGCCCTGAAACTAGTGGTGTGTGGTATCAGCCGGAGATAATGCGAGCCTGTAGAGTCCGTGTCTGAAGTGGGAAATCAAAGCGGTCGTAGAGGCAGAGCTGGCGTTGCAGTCAAGTGTGTGCTTAAGTCTCCAGTCTAGATAAGACCAGTAGCTTTCTTACTCTACCATTGTCCACACTTTAGTACAGGACAGTTTTAATCAGTGTTTTAATCTGTGCGTAAAGGGATATAGGCCAAGCATCTGAGCAGTGACGTGAACTGGACCAGCGTGGAAACTGGGTAAACATGGTTTTGGTTTGGGCTGTCCTTAGTCTTGTTGTGCTGTTCCTCCTCCTCCTCCTCCTCCTCCTCCTCCTCCTCCCTTTGACTTGGCATTGACTGCAGCACAGCGGCTTTAGAGTACAGAGGGATAGCGGGTGGGAAAGGAGCTTCACATGCCAGATTCAGTACAACTCAAAACCAAAAGGAAAGACAGAAGCGGCAAAGGAAGCGGCAGCCTCATTCTAATTCACAGTGGTGTAGCGAGTGTAATAGCTCACCACTACACTCTCTTCCACCATCAGTCCCGTGATTTATCATTGCAGCTGTAAACCACGTTTTCTCTAGTGGTCAGCCCCTGCTTGCCAGCTCATCCGTTTCGCTCAGTGAGGTTTAGCATGGGAACTGTGTTGTTGGGACCGCTTGGTGCGGACTGTGCACCAAGCGGTGCAGAGTGAACGAGGATCTCAGGCATGAGCTCAGTACTGACTCATGGAAAGTTTGAAGATGCCAGGAGGGGGTGTGTGTGTGTGTGTGTGTAAAAAAATCTCATAAACAGAAAGGTTTCATTCACTATGTTAAATGTTAAATGACTACCATCATCCAGCTGCCACACTCACCTCTCTATTTGTTTTTATTTCTCAGTTAGTAACAGACTTCATGAATCATCGACCGTAGGCACTGTCCGTGTTCTCACGTGAAATATTTGCCTCATTATCAACACTAGCAATGTTAACAGTAAAGTGTTGTATGTTCTATATTTTAAAATTACATTGGAGAGAAGATGAGGAACTTTCTTTGCAAGTCAGTGTGCTTGTTCAAAGTGGATCAGGCTCTTTGCAGCCTCTCACAGTAAAACGGAAATAAAAAACAAAAAAACAAATACCTCTTCTGTCCAGCAACAGGTTTGTGTTATTAGCTGTGAGCTGTCCAGAATCCATGATGCACATCTGATGATGGACTTTGTAGTAGGTTTAGAGTTTGTCAGCAGCACTGATGCAGTAAAAGGCATTTCAGCTCCATGACAGAGGCTACATCTGGAGGCTATCAACACCATATTGTACTCTCCATCCCCACTTGGCAATATCACTCACTTAACTTGAGCCAGAAGTTTTGTCTAATGATGGTTTGTCCCTCAGAGAATCCCGTTTATTAGTCTGAAGTCGAATCACACGACAAGGCTCCTTTTCTTTAAGCTTTGCAAAATGGGTTTGACCCCTTTGCCCTTCAAATGTTTAAGGAAATGGAGCTCTCTGCACAGTGGCCACTGAGTGCCCCGGTCCCATACCAGCATGACTTCATATATTTAGGGAAAGTTTGCGAGGAAAATTCCCCATCTGGCCAGGAAGGATGTGAAATTGAATATGGATTCCATTTCTCTTGATTTCAGACGTAGCTCAATAAAAAGACGTATAAACAAAGCTCCTGGTCCCCTTCCCCTCTTTTTCTCCTGATCAGTTTTCCCTCTCTCTGTTTTTCCAAGGCTTAGGCTTCAGCCGTCAGGAGAGCAAGAGGAAATGGCTGGGTTTTCCACAGAATATGCAGCGTTGTAATTAGGCCATGTCAGTAATGATTTGAGCAAGGCCCTTTACAGTAAACCACTCCTCGGTGTCTGAGGCTGGGAGCAGAAACGCAGCACTCGGGGCCGTCACAGGTCCTCATTCATTGATTTCAGGACAGTAGTCTGTTCAGTGTAGCTGAAATGTAAGAAGAATTTTATTGATCTGAAGTTGTCCCCGGAGAACGTCTTAATGCAGCGGTAGTTGTGGTGTTGTTGGGGCTCTAACTGAGAGTGTAAAAGATGCCCCGCAAAGACAATTCAAAACTGCATCTGGATTGTAACTTATGACTACCACATCATTATATCAAAAGTACTTAATAGCAGAAATCTAGTTAGGCCTAATTAACATAAAAATGAATTACCCTTAAACCTAGGCATATAACCTACTCTAAGCATTATGTGTGGGGCAAAACTTGCTATCTTTTATATTAAAATGAAATACAAAAAATAAATTGCAACAGCTTTCTAGTTGGAGAGCACTAATGGTATCTCTGAACACTCCAGTGAGTTAACGCTAGAACAGTGTCTTGGAAATTGACAAAGAAATATTACATTAAATGAGCAATATGATTGTGGAATTTTACTGCTGAATATTACTGCAAACACTGATAGAGCTATCTCATGTTAGCTGTTTCAAGTTGATTAGGCAACCCAAGTTAATTGGCAAAAATGCAGCCTACTCTTGAAGCTAGCCATGTGGACAATTGTCATTCTTAGAGAATGACAAGTGTGGCTGTAAAGTCACTGGTTCGAATCCCCGGACAGGCTGGGAAAGTGTGAGTGGGGAAAGTGAACGAACAACGCTCTCTCGTCCCTCAACAACTACCATGGAGTTGCAGTTGAGCAAGGCATATAACCTCCAACTGCTCTAGTGGAGCTGCTGAGTGGCCAACAGCAGAGGACTGTGGTTGCACTGGGCAGCTGCCTGGTATGAAGGTGTGCAGCTGTGTGAATAAGAAGAAAGGCGTTGCTGGAAAAGAGCATGTATACTCAGTCGACTTTCCCTGGATAAAAAAAAAATGATGAAAAATGAGGCTGTTAAACCCATAAAATAGCTTTTTTTACATTTTAAGGTTGCCCCAGGCCAGTTGGCACCTAGGTTGCTTCCTATATTACCTATACGTCTGAAATACCTTACTTTGAATTGTACTCTGTCTTCATGTGTGACAAATTCTATTAAAGTAACAAACCACCTACCTTCTCTCTTTTCCTCTCTTCCCTCTCCCAGAATCTCCTCGGTTGTGCTCGCCCCTCTCCACCAGTGAACATGACCAGCCAGGAGTGGACCTGGGCCCAGACTGCTACAGCCGGCTGTGTGTGGAGCCGCCGGATGGCGAGGGCGAGCGTCCAGTGAGCCTGGTGTCCACCCTGTCCTCCGGCTCGTCCCGCGACAGTCGCAGCCTTTTCGGGAGCACGGCGGCCCTCCCTTCCTCCACCACCCCGCCCATACCCGGCGAGGAGGACATAGACTTGGAGCTGAGCCCGACCGAAGGCACCGGAGAGCGGAGTCCCATACTGGGGGGCTGCGGGGGCCGGTGGCAGGAGCAGCCGGAGCCCGGGGTGCTCAGCTCCCAGTGGAACAACAACGCCACGGCCTCCGGCAGGAAGACCGGCGGTGGGATACCTCACACCCCCGCCTCGCCCGTCGTCACGGACGCCATGGCGCCCAACCCGAAGCTCACCTACGTGGACCGCGTCGTCATGGAGATCATCGAGACGGAGCGCATGTACGTCAAGGACCTTCGCAGCATCGTGGAGGTGAGCAGATGTGACGGTTAATGCCAACTGCAGCTCAAACTGAAGGTTCCTTTTCAGTTAATGCAATTGAGTGTTTTCACTTTCGGCCAAGTATTCACTGTGAGCCAACCATTTGATACTCTAGAGGGTAAATCATCGGTTTTGTGTGAATTTCAAGTGTGTGTTTTACTTGGATTAATATGCAGCTATGACTTAATGTCTGCAGCACTCTTTTGAGGTGATTCACTGAATTTGGCCAGCAAGGAGACGAAAAAGGAACAGGTCTGAACGGCTGTTGAGAGCAAATAAAATCTACTGTGTTCCAAGCAGCTGTTTGTAGCCACAAATGAGTCTTATAAAATATCCATTGGATTATTTTACCAGGATTCACTTTCATTTGCTGTTTTCTAAACAAATTGTAAGACAAAAATGCATGTATGACATCTGGCAATTGTGTGTGTTGTTAGGAGTTTTCCAGCACATTCAGATCAAGACTGTGGAATAGTTTATATGATCCGGGCATCGTGTTGTATATAAACCATTCTGTATATTTACAGTACAGTGAAAGCTTACAGCTTGTTGCCTGGGATCTTGGACTCTGCTCATGTCTGGAGTTCAAACACAGAGACAAAAGTGGGACACAGAGCAGGTCTTTCATGACAGAAATCTAGGGCTCTGTGATCTTGGTCAAAGATAGTGGAAAACTCTGCGCTTGTCTTGGTCTCGGAGCTGTGTGAGGTATGGAAAATGGGCCGGGGATGACTCCACCACTCAACAGCCCACTGATCCCTTATCACATCTTCTACCTTCTGTAGTCTACAAACCACTTCCAGACGGATCCACGTCTCTGCGTTTCCCTCGACTCCGGCCGTTTATCTTCACTTGGGTCTTTCTTCGCGTAGAAACAGGAGCACTCTTGCTGTCAAGCGACCTCCGCTGATGGTAATGTCTTTAACACGCGGGATGTTTCTGAGACGGACCGGCGGTAAACGAGCTAGCACCTTGTCCGCATGACGGGCCGCGCTGGCGTCTGGGCGCTGCTGTGGGAGGGAGAGCCGCCCTCGTCGCAGTTTTGAGTAACGACCTGCTCCTGACAAACACTCCCAGAACTTCCTCAGGACTTCTAACTATTTCGGTAACAGCAGCAGCAGCAGCTCTGCCTGGTCTGGCCCCGGTCCTATAGGCCCTACACTGAGCCCCAGCCCAGCCAACACAAACACCTCCCATCTTTACGCCAACTGGAGAAATAACACAGATGAAACACGAGCAACTGGTTTTTCCATAGGCTACAGTGTGGGAACATACTTTAGTCGGGATTTACCCAAATATGTATTATTCATGGTCGAATCAAATACATGCAGTTCATTAATTCCACACCGAGCCTCAAATCCGACGGAGCTGTGTGAAACGGCCCACTTCGGTGTGGTGTTGGTCTTCAGCAATCTTAATTTGCAGCCTTCCACTTGATATTGACTCTGAACTCAGGAGCAGCTGCTTGAATCCATCCTGCCTTCAGATCCACTGTATCACTCGCTTTCAACTCTCGCGTGTCTATCCGTGGAATAACGTTGTGAGAACAGCTGTGTCGCCCAGTTGGTCTCACACGTCCGCATCCACCTCAACACCTGGCCCGAACACACCCAGCATAATCATACTCAACATTGTTAGGACAGGAATGTGGTGGGTGCTTCTTGGATCCAGAGATGAGCCCATTTCCCTATAGGATTATTCGGACCTGATTATTTTAGACTAGGCCACTTCTAGTCCCACAGCAGTAAAGCAAAGACAAAGAGTCTTGCTTATTTTTAAAAGTATAGATTCAGCTATATGGAGAATCCACCCATAGCGTGATATCTTTCACGCAAGGCAGACAGTCATTCATGGTAGCAATGAGTGTGTATGTATGGACAATTGAGGCGGTGTGTGTGTGTGCGTGTGTGTCTGTGTATATGGTGTTAACACCAGTGCGGACTTTTGCTATAGGAGACTATGAGACGCCCTGCTGAATGCAAGTCAGCATTGCTCTCACTGCACTGGAATGCTGCAGCTAGGACCCGCTTTAGTTCATTCTGTAGTGTGAAGTGATGACTCTAAGTCTGGGCTGCCTGGCAGGCCTGTGTGTGTGTGTGTGTGTGTGTGTGTCTGTACCACATCATTTGGGTGGGGGCTGGGTGTGTGTACAAGTTGTTTACTGGTATACTCTTTATTTAGTCTCTGCTTGTGTGTGTGTGTTTGTCTCTTGTCAACTTACTCCTCTCTTTATTTGGTTTGAGTTGTTTGAATGGCACATGAGTGTGTAATTGGGTACGAGGGAGTGTAAACGCTGGCAATGCGGTGTAAATGCTGGCATATTTGTCTGTGTTTTTAGTTATTCTTATCTACTTCAGAATACCCCAGGGGTCCGAGGGGAGTTGGGTCCTGGGAGGGGAACAGACTGTTTTGACTTTAATGGTCTGGTTTCAACAGAACCGCTGCCAGACGCTCAGATTGGCCTTAAGTCAGTGGAACAAATCCTTAAAAGGATCCTTTAAAGATCACATCACTAATAGGTGGATTAGTGAGTCTGCTTTTTTAACACAGAAATGACTTGAACATCTGTAGAGCACCGCTTCTCTATGTACATCAGATGAGACATAAATTGTAGCCCCATCACTGTGGCAATCAGTTGTATAAACCAAATGTCAAGTCAAGTGAAGACACACTCACATCTCCCATTATAGACCAATCAGGGGGAGTATGTTGTGAGTTTCTATATACGCATGCTCCCTCTACTGATAAGAATTTGTAATTGCATCTGTGAAACTAGATCCTAATGCATGGTATACTATCTGAAGCATAATCCCGTCCTTATTGTGTTTTTCCAGGACTATTTGGCTCACATCATTGATATGGGCAACCTTCCCATACGGCCGGAGCAGGTTTGTGCTCTGTTTGGGAACATAGAGGACATCTATGAGTTCAACAGGTAAGGCACACCCACAAATACAAGCACACTGAACGACGTTGTAACTTCCAATATACTTGTTAAAGATGAAGCACACCTTAAACAGACCATGACCACAACAGTCAAATCACTGTAATGTTGTTCTGTTTTTGCATTTGGATTCCAAGGCAGAGAGACTGTGATTAGTCATTAGGCAAATTACACTGGCTCGGTCCACTCCCTTAAATATCATTAACGAGCACTTTCCCTACTTCATTCATGTGTGTGTAGTACACCATATTTATATAACAGTAGATGTAAGAGGAATTTGGAGGATGTGCGGGGCCCATGATTCGCTACTTTGATTTGACTACCTCCTGTCATGTCACTCAATGCATCAAATGGGTTAGTGAAGTGAAAAAGGAAAGGAGGGAAATGCATGCACTATAGCAAATACCCAAAACCAAGGCGAATGTGGCGCAGCTAGCTTTCCATTTAGTCATCCTATGTCATGTCAGCGACTGCTCTTTGCTGACCACGCTGCTTGCCAAAACACACATTAACATTCCTCTCTCCTCTCACTGTATGGAGCCTCCCTTATAGTGCCGAGGCCATTGTGCTACCGTAAAGAAGACCGAGTAGGGAAGATGTGATTCTAACCATCTATACCAGTGGGATAGAGAGGTTCTGACACAGATTTTGGATCCAAAGCGCCATGCAAAGTCCTTGTCAGAGAGATCAAAGTTTTTCCTCTTGCCAGTCCAGCGGCATGGGATTACATTGCAGTGGGAAGCGCGACTCCGCGGTGAAGATAATGATTTAAGAGTGTCTGTTTTACATCACTGCTTGGACGGAGATGTGGTTGTGGCAGCTTGGGAAGCCTGGGAAGATGTGCCAGCATTGCACATGTCTGCTTAACTGAGTTGTGCCAATTTGCAGGACGTTGCCCACGGGAAACCAGATTATTGATGCGTAAAGAGATGTGTGTTCTTCTGTGGTGGTTCTTTGGGGGCGGGAAATATGCAGAACACTGATTCTGGTTCACTCTGGTTGACCTTGCCGACCCAGGAGTTCTCATTCCTCTATAACAACATGACATTTGACACTGAGATTTTTTGATAAATGCTGCGTTTTTTTCCTTCTCAAATCTACCACCTTTTATTTTCTCAAAGGCTGAAAGCTTTCGTCAGATCAGCCAGAAAAAAATTCTTTCTTTGTTACACTCCTTGCCCAACCTTAAATATTGTTGACAAAGCCAGTCATGCTGCATGATCAAATACTGACTCTCAATCCTAAACAGTTCTCAAAACCCAGACATTTTCATTGCCCCATGAGCATATTGACACATTTACTTGTCGTCTATTACTCAGTCAAACCATATAGACCGAGAGTCTTTGATGTAAGTTATGGAATGTGATTTGAAAGATTGTCTTTAATATTTTGATCCACAATGGGTATCTATGGTGAATGGCTTTCATGCACGGTACTTGTCATGTTTGTTTAAGTTTTTGTACGGTTCTCCTTTGCCACAGTGACCCCTCTCTCCATGTATCTACTCTGCTCTAGTTAAACTCATTCTGTCTTGAGGCTCCAGAAGGTCTGCCCTGAGCAAACCACATCAGCTATTCAGTCATGCATTTTTCATTGAGGATCACAATGTGCAAAGCAAAACTATGGTGTTATAATACCTGACAACTCTCAGGCTTTGCTTTCCCCAGCACGGAAAAAGGCTTGTCTTTGATGAAAGTGTGTGTGTGTGTGTGTGTGTGTGTGTGTGTGTGTGTGTGTGTGTGTGTGTGTGTGTGTGTGTGTGCTTGATCACAAGTCAAATGCATGTTCCTCCACATCCCTCTGCCTTATTTGAAGTGAGGGTGTCATGTGCAATGTGTTATTGTCCAAAATCACATCAGAGGGTCAGTGTTTATCAGTGTATGCCGCCCTCTAGTGGCGCATTTCCTAACAAGGGTCAAATCTGGCAACATCATACAAGGCAGAAATGGAGGTCAATGCCAAGTATTTAACTTGAATTTAAATGCACTGTTTACTTGGAGTGCTAGATCCTCTGTATTTTAGATGTGAAGTTACAAGCTTAACCCATAGTCTTTCTTCCTTCATTCCTTCCCTTCTGTTTATTCTGTGTATTCCCACACATAGCTTCTGGATTGGTTAGTCCATTAATACTTTCCTCTCCCCTGTCATCCCCATCTGTCTCAGTGAGCTGCTGCAGTCCTTGGACATGTGTGAGAACGACCCTGTGGCCGTCGCCAGATGCTTCGTAGACAAGGTGAGCGGAGCTGTCTCGCTCATACTGATGTGCAGCACGATCAGGTTCCCAAGGAAATGAATGCTATTGATCTGTTTGTCTGCCTTGCGTTTCCCCAGAGTGAATACTTTGAGATCTACACCCAGTATTGCACTAACTATCCCAAGTAAGTAGCAGGAAAATATGAATCCAGTATTCTTTTTAAATAGTCTTTTGCTGATGATGCCATATGTGACAGGCTTGAATGAGCTGAGTGTTCTTGGATAGATAATATATGATTGATGTCCTTCCCTCCTGTCCTGCAGCTCAGTGGCAGCACTGACCGACTGCATGAGGAGTAAAACCTTGGCAAAGTTCTTCAGGGATCGGCAGGCCTCTCTGCGGCGCTCCCTCCCTCTGGGCTCCTACCTGCTCAAGCCAGTCCAGAGGATCCTGAAGTATCACCTGCTGCTTCAGGTACACATGTCCTCAGCGGTCATTCTCCTTCCACACAGCTTTACTTTGAAATGCAACCACAGGAGCTTAGTAGATCCACAATAATCCATCCATGTGCCGTATGCATGCTTCCCACTCAAAGGGTGTTTAGGCCCTCAGTGCTGTCTTACAGACGAGGGCCAGCCGCATGGGTAACATGCTAACTCCTGCCCTGAAATGTAGAAAGATGAGCATGCCCATGTGTCCTCAGCTAACACTCAGCTGCTATTTATGAAGCACCTCTCAGACAAATAAAGACAGCAGCCCAGCAAAAACACAATTCTCCTAACCTATATCTGTCAAACCGGTTTGCATCCCAGACGATTTACTAAAGACAACTCTACAGCAAGCATCCAACATATATCTCTTTCAGATAAGTTACTCAAGGTTTACCGTAACACGCCTTCAGATTAATTACTTCTATAAAGCCAGACAACTCTATAGGTAGCAGTTTAGCAAAAACATGCAACATGTCTTCTAACATGTTTGTCCTCTAGACAGGTTGTTCAATGCAGCTGTCTCCAAGCAAACATGTTCAAACTTGGGGTTTGGTATACATATAGTGCATGTGGTGTTAGTGTAATGCATTTACTGTACTTACTAAGTCAATGTCAAAAACTGTGCATTTCTTTAGTAACCAAGCATTAGCTAAAGACGTGTTTGGGCGCACTCATCTTTCCGTGATTTGGGGGAGTTAGCACGTTATCCATGGCATCCCCCCCTTGCCTGTAAGACAGTATTGAGGGCTGAAACAGTCTTTGAGCCACTGTTGCAGCTTGATCCCACAGGCTGTTGCTCTCTGATCTCTTCAACAGGAAATCGCAAAGCACTTTGACCCAGAGGAGGAGGGCTATGAGGCGGTTCAGGAGGCCATCGACACCATGACAGGAGTGGCCTGGTACATCAATGATATGAAGAGGAAACATGAGCATGCCGTCAGAGTGCAGGTCAGTTGGAGTTATCACACACACACACCTCTTAAAAAGATGAATTAATGTCAGTGGAGATGCAGTACGCAAGCAGCAAAATGTGCAAAATATAGTACACGTACAGTACATTCTCTCTCTCTCTCTCTCTCTCTGTCTCTGTCTCTCTCTGTCTCTCTGTCTCTCTCTCTCTCTCTCTCTCTCTCTCTGTCTCTCTCTCTCTACCTCTCTCTCTCTGTCTGTCTGTATGTCTCTGTCTCTCTCTTTCTCTCTCTCTCTCTTTCTTTTTTGAGTCAAACTTAGAGATTTTCTTGTCTCTCCGTTCACTTTACCTCTGCTCTCCACTCAGCCTCCCACAGTGCTACTGCCACTCTTCCTGCATTGTATTCCACAGCTTTGCTTTTTATCAATACGCCGACCTTTTGTGACCTTTGTGGTTTGGGGCGCCCCGGTGGCTCACCGACTGGAGCGCTTCGAATCCAGCCCGCTGTCATTTGCTGCATGTCCTCCCCTCTCTCTCTCCCATACCTTCCTGTCTCTCTCACACTATCTCTCTGTCAATAAAGCAAAAAATGCCGAAAATAAATCTTAAAAACCGTTTGGTATTGACCCGTGCGCCTTCTCTCGAGTCTAGCCGGGTGTGAGAGCGAGGGCCTTGTCGCTGTAGCTTTTTAATGGTTTCTTTGGTTTGAGTCACTGATTGAGCGGCAAGTTCACGCTCCTGGTTTTCTTTGTATAGGTGTTTTTATAAGGATCACAAATAAAAGCCGATACAGGAGCTGGCCTTTATTTTCTGTCATGCTGAAGGAACATGCTTGACGGTGTGTGTGTGTGTGTGTGTGTGTGTGTGTGTGTGTGCGGGTGTGTGCTTTCATGTGTATCTGCAGGAGATACAGTCTCTTCTGATCAACTGGAAGGGTCCTGACCTGACCACCTATGGAGAGCTGGTGCTGGAGGGCACCTTTCATGTCCAGCGGGCTAAGAACACCCGCACACTCTTCCTCTTCGACAAGATGCTCCTCATTACCAAGAAACGAGGGGAACACTACGTCTACAAGACCCACATCTCAGTATGGTTTTTGATGTTTTTTCATTGATTAGTGATGTAATAGTAAAAAAAAATGTAGGTGAGGGAAAATAATGATATCAGTGTTTCAGGATGAGCTGAACAATAATAGAAAACTCAAAAAGACCATATTTTCTGTTAACTTACGTGAGATTGATGACATAATTTGTTAAAGTAACAAAAAACTGTGGGTAAACTGGGTTCAGGTGGGTTTACCCTCCGCTACATCACTACACTGATTGTGATTGCAGTGCTCCACCCTGATGCTACTTGACAGTGCCAAGGACCCCCTGCTCTTCAGTGTCATCCACTTCAAGCATCCCAAGCAACCCCATACAGTGCAGGTAAATGTGAGCTGTGGCCCCACTGGTGGCTGCACCAGTTAGTTCTCAACCTTTTTAATACTGCAGCACAATTACACAGGACATAATATTCCATTTCAATGGATTGTTCAGAAATGTCACACAAATGGGGTGGGGTGGGGGGTGGGGATTTTATTCCATTTTAATGAGGTTAATGTAATATTTTTATTTGACTTATTTATATAGATATCATTGATTCTTTTTATATTTATTTTTCTGTGTGAACAAAACTCCAAGCTCACATTCCCAAACACTTGAGAGTCGCTGGTTTACACTATAGTAGGCCTATATTCTGTATGCATGCCTTTAGCTGGCATATCTTTATTAATATGAGTGACTCTTTCTAAATGACAAGTGCTTGTTGTTCCAGGCCAAGTCAGTGGAGGAGAAGCGTCTCTGGGCCCATCACATCAAGAGGCTCATTCTTGAGAACCACCACACCATCGTCCCACAGAAGGTAAACCACAGTGTCTTTCTTACAGGAACTCTGTCTCCTTAGCTGTTGAAGAAGAACCTCGTAATAACCGCACAATGTCTCTTGTTTTTTAAGGCAAAAGAAGCCATCCTGGAAATGGATTCCATCTGTGAGTGTTCCAAACAGATAGAGTAACCTTTGATATAGAAGGGCCAATTTAACTGTTGCCACAGCAACAAAAGAACGCTGCTATGAAAGAGAGGGCTGATTAATTTTCTGTGGAAAGCGTGGAATGCTGTTAAATTTACCAGGAATATGTAACCCGTAACCCGTCCATCTATCTGGAGAAAATTGTTTCTGTAATTGCGGTGTTGAGCGAAATGATGTGTCCTCTCGTTGCCTAGATCCCGGGAAGTACCGCTACAGTCCAGAGAGGCTGAAGAAAGCCGAGTCCTGCCAGGCCGAAGACTTCCCTCTTGGAGGACGGAATGGACGCAGGAGATCAGGTGAAAGACCCCCCCATCACACACACACTCTCTCTCTCTCTCTCTCTCTCTCTCTCTCTCTCAGGATGTTGTTGCAAAATTAATCATGTGCAGTTAATTTTGTTCATGGGAACCTGCACAGCAATGATTCATAGAATGCTATTGGCGATCATTATCTGTCGCTTATGCCATCTGTGACATTGTTGTTTTTTCCTACTTTAGAGCCTGCAAAGCAGATCATAAGGACCACAAAAGGTTGGTACATTGTAGTATTATATGTTTTTATCTTTGGATGTACTGTAGGATTTCGGTACAGGGAAGAGTAGATTGATGAACCATGGGTCAGTAAGATTCACATACTGGTAGCTCTCCAGTGACCCTGCGGCCCCACAACGCTCACCAAGATTATTCAGTGTCACTAGAATAAGAGCTTTCCGTGTCTCCAAAGCACTTCTCCTTTGTTCTCCCTCAAAGACACCTGGAAAACAGATCAAAAGACACACACACACACACACACACACACTCACTCACTCCCACTCCCACTCCGCTGGCCTCACCCATAATGAAGTTAATTATATGCCACATTGGTGGAAGGCTTTGTCATACACAAGCTCTTTTCAATAGTCAAATTCAGCCTTGCCTTCAGATCTGCGCCTCTCCGTGCTCTCATCTATTCTAATTGGCCATTATGAAAGAGAAATCCTCTGTATTCTTCTCCCCAGCTCTTCTTTGCTGCTCCCAGTCCAGATCAATTTTCAAACCAATGTAATGAAGAAGCAATTTTCATGTTACCCTCCCCATCTTGGTGAGGGAGGAGGTCATCATGCCCCGGCTAATTGCATCATGGCCAGTTTGAGCTTCTGAGAGGAAGATATTTATAATTGGTATTTATCTAATCACAAGGCCTCCCTTCAACCTGGACAAGACAAACTACTGCCACAATGATTGCTGCTTGTGGAGACAGATTGTTTACTGACCATGATGGAAGATGCATAAGATATTCAGATTGTATTATTATACTCACAACGTTTAAGCTATGCATGTTTGTATTTGTTTTCAGTGTTACTGACATTCTCATTTATTTATCTCCCCCTCTTCTTTATCTTTGCTCTTCATGCAGCTATTTTGAAGGTAAGCATCTGAAATCCAAAAGTACAATTTTTTTGTTTGTTTTTTTACCTTGCTAGGGTTTTTTATTTTACCATTGTAGCAAAGCATCAGTTCATTTAGTTCAGTGTGTTGTGGTGAGATATGGTTTGACTTTAAACTTTGTATTTTCATTGTGAACAGATTCAACACAAAAATGAGAAAGTGCAAGGCTAAGCCTTACAGAACTGATATTTTGTTGTGCTTTTCCAAGGCAGAGTTTTATGCTTTGCAGTGTATGTGATTGATAATGTGACTTGTTCATGAGATCATGGAGTTATTTTCTTTGACTTGGCTGGGATTACATGATCATATCTCACCGTATGCTAAAGCAGCTTCATGGTGATTCCATCCCATTCACCACCTTGCAGTTGCAATCACAGCACAGCTCTAGCACTGGCCTTGCAGTAACAAACCACATGTCTATGACTTCACGCTACAGCATGCAGACAGTGAGGGTGCACTGCTGGGGGACAGGTGCTCCCTTCAGCCAGCCACTAGTGTCAGTACGCTGGCCTCCAGTCTAGGCGAGCCCCAGGCTGAGAGGCCTTGTGTGGAGGAGGATGTTGAGGATCTAAGCCCCAGAAGGGACTCTCTGGAGCAGCTAAGTCCTACTGACAGTGACCCTAAACTGAGCTCTTCACCCAGCGAGGGTGGGCTGGAGCTGGAGAAGGCAGAGGAGGAGGGAGAGAGTTACAAGGAGGATATACTGATGGGAGACGACCAGGTAGCCGACTTTGCCAGCTCCATGCTGGCAGCCATCTCCTGCTGGCACTATAGGGCCAGGGCTTTGCTTTCTACTCACTTCACAACGGTGAGGCTTTCTGCCACCCACGGGTTTCCCATTTCCTACTCCATTCCACTTACCAATTCTCTCTCTCTCCCACTCTCTCTCTCTCTCGTCTCCCTCCCTAATAAAAATCAACTAACATCTCTTACCATTTGCTGTGCACATCGAATGCCTCAATTTGAACTCACACCGAACGCACTGCATGGACTGAAGCTCTCCCAGAATGCTAATAATCAATTGAAACTCAAGGTCATACTCCGTGCATGTAGAGGTCTTTGTTTTACTTTGAAGATGAAGGTCATCCCACCATGCATGCACCGTTCTCATGTGATTATGTGTGTCTGTCGCCTGTCTAGCTCCAGTTCCAGTCTGTTGTGTTCCATAATCATGTTTTCTTGGATATGATTGATCCTGAATTTTATTTGGATGATGTAAATAAAAATTAAAATCTTATGCTGTTGAAAAGATGCTCGCATTTGCATTAGAACCATTGGCTTAATGTGCCCTCTTAAATGATGTTTGACTTCAAAGGTTAATGTAGCCATCTAATTAGATGCTCATTGTAGTAGCCAGAGCTTTGCTCTTTGATAATCATATTTCCTAATCATATTTCCCTTCTGAATTTTCATAATTAGAAAGCCTTTGTTAAGGCTAATTGTTATAATAATATTGTTTCTGAATATGAATGAATGAATAGATAGAAAGAGTTTAATTATAATTGTTTTAGAGGATTTTTCAAAGGTGACCTGAATACACACTGAGTGTCTCTGAAATGTCTGTCCACTGTGACATGATATCCAGATTTTTCTGCCTCATGCTGCCTCACAGTAGGCGACCCATAGCAGGAATTAGAATAAAAATTCTACTCTCCCTTTCATGTGGTGTCTTGCTCTTTCAGGATGATCAGAACAGAGATCCTGCCGCTGAACTGCAAACTACGCTGAGAGAGGAGGTAGAAACTTCCAGTCAGGAGGAGAAACCCAGCGATGTGGCTGTTGAAGAGGCTCTTACTACCCAGGTACCTATTAAGGTCCCTTTACAATGTTTGGAAACACATCCATACGGCCTCATTTCCAGGCCTTGACAGCACGTGTCTGTGAGGCTGCATGTGACATGTATAATTACTGTGTCAAAGCACGGCCATCCGCCCACATGTCCTAAGGGTTGTACAGTTTGTTGTCCGGGCTAATTGCTATTCATGGTATACACTGGATGACAGTCACTCAGTATATTTGCTGTTTACGTCATCTCTTTGTGAATGCAGGCAAGCTGATAGTATTCTGTAAGTTTCCTACCCAGTAAGTGACCTTGACCATGAGCCCAGCATTTTTGCTAAAGCCTATTTGTATTAAAGAATGCCTGGGGCTGTATTGGTGCCTGGTGTATATGTTTAGTCCTGGAAATTAAATTGCCCCCTCCACCCTCAACCCACACATGCATACACACTGCTGCCCTGTGGTCAGCACTTCCATTGAGAAAAGCAACATTTGATTTCTGGGGCAGGAGCTGCTCTCGCCTGATTCTCCTGGTTACTTAACGAGACAGTTTTTGCATCGTAGCAAAGTATGACAGGTTGTTATTCTCCCTCCCCTTATCTCCTCCCCACAGCTCAAAAGTGCACTCCTTTGCCAATACAGATACTCCACCAGAGCAGGGCAACACCTGGAAATATAGTTAGATTAATGGCAGACTAGGATGACATCAGCGCAGTGCAGTGTGCACTGCGCTTAGAACCACAGAAATTGCCTCATTCACCGCTTAATTTGCCAAGGGTAACGGAAATGGCCCAGTGAGGAATCACTAGCAATCAAGCTGGAAATGGGATCAGAATGTCTCCATAATTTTACCACAGTTGATATTGTGCATGGGAATAGGTTGATATAATAAAGCTGCAGAGGGGATCATAAGCTGTAACGCATGCATCATAAATTGTGGATGCTGTAGATTAACTGCCTACTTGACTTTGAATTGGTCCATTAACTTAATGGGAAATGGAGAGTGCTTGTCGTTACCTGATCATAATGTCTCTTGTACTCATTACATCCCACTTTGCTCACACTCCTATCATGTTTCAGGTCACTGTGGCAGAGCTGTCCCCTCTGGACTGTGCCCCTCAAGCAGACAACAAGCATCACCTGGAGGGGAGCCATTCCCAATTTCCTGAGTCTCCTGTCTCACCTTCCCTCCCCGAAGAAACTGATGCCCCAGAACCAGAACCTGAGGATACTTCTTCTAGAGGAACTGGAGAAGAAGAGGAGGAAGGAGAGAGTGACTCCTCTGGCCTCCAAGTGGAAGAGACCAGCGTACTGACTAATGGGGAGTTCTCAGAGGAGGAAGAGGAAGCGTTGTTGGACAGTAAGAGCATCCTACCTTCCTCAGTGTTGGACCAGGCCAGTGTGATCGCTGAGCACTTCATCAGCAGCTTGTCCCGACGGAGTAGTCTGGTTTCAGAGGACCTGCGCTCCCTAGCCTGCCCCTCCCCTCCACTAGGCAGCCAGACCTCCAACAACCTCCTGGAGTTCGAGGAGAAGACCCAAGTGTTGGCCAGCCCTTCCCCAGAGCCACAGCCCACCCCCGAGGCTGACCTGTCAACCCCTGCCCACGAACCTGCACCGAACCCCCTCATCGAAGTGGAACGCAGGTCCACTCTCTCCAAACAGGACCGCCTCCTCATCCACAAGATCAGAAGGTACTATGAGCATGCAGAGCACCAAGATGCTAACTTTAGCATCAAGCGCAGGGAAAGTCTCTCTTATATCCCAGCAGGTCTGGTCAGGCACCTGAGCAGACAGCTTAACAGTATTCCTCAGGATCAGGCTGTCCCGGCCCACAGGAAAGGCTCCTCTCCTGGCCGGCCCACTTCCTGGTCTG
Organism: Centroberyx gerrardi; assembly: GCF_048128805.1. NCBI lineage: Eukaryota > Metazoa > Chordata > Actinopteri > Beryciformes > Berycidae > Centroberyx > Centroberyx gerrardi. Next base: position 16,725,456 of record NC_136013.1, on the reverse strand, counting down.
TGTTTGACCTTCCTGGCTTAGAAAAGAATCAAAGAACTGAACCCCATGCTAGACTTGAACCACAGGGACCAGTGGAAGCCAAAGCTAGATCTCAGAGTGTCAGTGATGCCTCTACAACAGATGAGGAGTTCAGACCCTCTTCAGACATGCTCAAGGTTTGGCAGGACATGGAGATGGAGGTAAATAACAGCCTTGAGGAGAAGCAGGAAGTCCGGCAGACTGGGGAGGAGAGACCCCATGACTCGAGGTTACAGGTGACACACGAAGGGGAGTTCAGCTTAGACACTTCGGATGTAAAGACCAGAGAAGAGCCACTGCAGATTTTAGAAGAGTCCGAAATGAGCACTGCCTCAGAAGGGTCCCCCATCTCTTCACCACCCACAACCTTCCCAGCAAGGGAGGGGGGATCTGGGCAGGACTCTTGGCTGAGTAAGATCCCCTGGTCCCAAGAGAAGGGCAGAGTCGCCCGGGCCCCGCTACCTAGGATCATTAGCCTCCGATCGGGTATGGATGAGGACCAGATCCTACAAGATATGGGAAAGATGAAAAATAAGGTCTTCCAGCTGGCACGTCAATACAGCCAGCGCATCAAAAATAACAGACCTGTAGTCAGGCAGAGGAACCGAGAATCTGAAAATCAACAAGGCTCCAAGAATATGCCAGCTGTCCATGAGGAGAAGACGCAATGGAGGGACAAGGGTAAGTAAGGCCAGAAAAAAATACATTTTGATTTCTTTTGCATTCACATCTTTCGCAGTATTAACTCATGTATGGAGAACACTGTAAAACGTTTTCTGTATTATTTTTTGTTTTTGTTTTTTGTGTATGTATGCAGCTAGACCCAACCTGACATTGCCCTTGAACACTTACGATCAGGTGATCATCCATGAACTGCGTTCCCCAAGCCCAACCCAGACCCCCATCTCTGGAGCCAGCTCCCAGGTCACATCCCCTTCCCCCCTCCTCGCAACCAACCCCCACAGCCCGGTTCAGTCAGAGAGCTTCCACTGGCCTGACATCCAGGAGCTGCGCTCCAAATACACCCACCCCAGGCTGGACCCAGGGGCTTCCCACCACTCAAAAGTGGCCCATAGCTGCTCAGTCCCAGAGAGGATGCTGGAGTGCTGCACTGACTGGTTCAGTAGTTCATCATGGAAACCTACTGGCTACTCACCCAGCTGCAACGGCTCTGCAGACCTCCACACAGCTCTGACGGACTCTCCTGAGACCCAATCTGAAACAGTATACCAGGATGGGAGTCCTGTGGTAGAGGACGGGCTCCAGCCCCAGGCCCAGCCTCAGCCTCAGCCCCCACTGTGCAGGTGGAGCTCCTTGGACCACATGCTCTGCACTCTACCTCTCCATGAAGTGCAGAACCTTCAGGAACCTGTGAGGCCCTGCTACATAGCTGGTCAGGCCACTCTGCCCAATGAACACAAATTCATCATAGTGGAACGGGTTCCTGGAGCCAAGCCAGGAGATGGAGGGAGGCCAGGGGAACAGGAACTAATGACAAGAGAAAATGGCAAACTCCAAGACAGGGGCAACCTCCTCCACGAGGGCCTGGACTGTGCCAAGAAGTCTGCAGTCCTGAGTTCAGGGAAGAAGACAGAGAGTAATCTGGTGAAGAATTTACGGGAGAAGTTCCAGAGCTTGAGCTCAAGCTCATGAACACTTGAATTGTGTAAAACATGTTCATTATTATCAGGAAATATGCTGTCTTTCTCTTGACCACCATGGGATGATCATGGAGACGTTATCTGCCAGTTATCTGCTCCTTTTCAACATTCAAATATGGGTTTTTTTTTGTTTGGTTTTTTGTTTTGTTTTATTTTTTCAGATTTCTTTTTGTTCTTTTTGTCTGCACAATCTCTCTTTTGTTGTGCCAATGTAGTGGACACTGGGTGATGAGTTGTGTTGTCGCCACAAATGTAACATAAAAGGGATATTATTGGTCATTGGTCAAGGCCATGAGGGGAAAGCATATTGTCTTTGAAAATGTGTAAATGCAATATTTGTACATCGGGTATTTGTCTGCACTGTACAATACAAAGTTTATATAAAAATGTGTATAGTCCTGAATCAATAGAAAGTAATTGTGTTCTATATTGCAGTAGATATGTTGGAGGGAACAGGTCCTACTCTCTTTGCTTCATTATTATGGTCTGCCCCTATTTGCTTGCCACCCACTGTTGATGATTTCACTATAATTACTATAACACTATTATCATGTAATCATGTAAACTGTCAGTTTAGGATGAAAGCAAAAAAGATGGACAGAAGCTAAACTAATACAGTCTGGGCCTTTATCCAAGTGATTACTGCAGTCTTATAAACGAGAGCTATGCTGTTAGCAAACTCTCATCACAGTTTGACCAAAGAGGGTTTTATTTTCCCTTTGTTGAATATTAATTGGTGTGGTCACAACAATATTTGGCTCCCACATCTAGCTGCTTCTAAGATTTTGTTTTCATATATCACTGGAGCGTTTCTTTCCTCAATGTGTTGTATATTTTCTTTCATGTTATTTATGAAATTGTATATTTGGAAGAGATTGTCCTCATATAAGTGCTGAGCAGTAGCATCCCTTTACTTCTCCATTCCAGAAAATGAGTAGAATATTGTTTCATACTTGAAATTGCCTATATTTTCAATAAAAACAGAAATGTTAAATGTCCACAAGAGCCCTTTTTACCCTGCCATGGATAAGTACATTGGCTTGTTAACTGCATATACTGTATACCCATTAGTGAGTTAACAGATATATCTACAACTTCCATAGTCAGTTGGAAAAGTGGAATGAAGAATGTACTTTCATATTAATATGAGATTGAGACAGTGGTCCCAATTTTTTTTTTTTTTTATAAAAGATGTGATGGAGAATGGGAATAACAGAGAATCAAGATCAATGTGCAAGGAATTGGTCTTGGTCTTGGTAACATGGTGCTATAGTATGACAAGAGTAAGAAGTGACAAGAAGACCTATTAGCCTGAAATTGAAATATGAAAATTAAATATTTTTGAATTATAAGTATGTTTCCCCTCACAGGTTTGAACAGGCAGGAACTCCTAGTGGGAATACAAGGATAAGTTTGTAAAATAGACGAATTGGTGTTTGTATTTGTGCCTGTAAATCCCTTTATTTGTTTTTATTTATTTAAAATGACTGCCCAGCCCCGCCCCTTGTGCCTAAGGTTACCAAGTGTCCTTATGAAGCCAGCGCACAAAGCTGCGTCAAGCCAACCAGAGACAGAGAAGAAGTACACCGGACGTAAAGTGATTATCCTTCAAAATAAAAGCGCCGTTATCGCGCAAACAAACCCGGTGAAACGCGTGTTCGTCAATACGGGTTTTTATTTTGAATTAATGACCAGAAGTTGTGTCTTTTCACTCAGGCTGCCTTGACACTGGTCCTAGAAACCGACTGGTCGAGTGCAGTGCAGGGCGCAATAGGAGTCTATACTTGAACCAGATGCCAGGAACAGCAGCTTCCCTCTCTGGCACAGAATAAATGAACCCAGCATTTTTTATTTTTATATTGGCGCAAATTCCTCGTTGCGGTCTTGTATATATGAAGAATGGGCTGCGCAATATCAGGTCTGGCAGCGAAACCAGAGTTTGGAGAGAAGAGCACGGAGGCTGCTGCTGCTCATCTCAGCGAGGACCAGATCCAGATGATCAAGGAGTCATGGAAAGTTATCCGGGACGATATCGCCAAAGTTGGGATTATTATGTTCGTCAGGTGAGATGCTTAAGCCTTTTCAGTATTTGTCTACTGTTTATTGCATGATAAATAGCCGAATAGAAGCTAAACTGAGGAACTATATAGGCTGGATTTTAGAAGAATATAGACAAATATCACAGTAAAGCGGAATATTAGTGAATACCATACTAGATACAAAATAGCCTACCATTAGGCTAAGTATTTAAGGTCAATAAACTCACTACTCACTACCACAGACACTATGACACCCTGTAAGAATTTTGTATGGATTTTTCATTCGGGAAGACGCAAAAATACAACGCCATAAAAATAATGTAGCGGTAGCCTATTAGTCAAATTAAAACTATGAGAACAAAAGGTACAGATTCAATTGTGTGCCTGCGCTGCGCTCATGCAACATGTAAAGCACATCATCTGTGTATAAAGTAGGCTGTGGCCGATTTGCTTGCTATAGTACTCTTGACCTTGAAAGACAGTAGGGGCAAAATGTAGACTTTTCACTGACTTCAGCTCCCTTGTAAAGCCCATTGAGACAGCTTGGTGAAACCTTGACCTGCTGGTAACACGCCCAGGCCACAGATATAACATGGCTGCATGGGTCTAGGGCAGGGAAGTCTCAAGGGCTGCGTTGATTCAATGTGATGGTGACACTGTGCCCAACCGCCTCATGCAAGGAAACTGTACATATCCCTCAACCTCCACCACCATGTCCCTCTGTCTACTGACCCACAGTTTTTCATTCAAGGCTTGGAGCAGAATACCCCCCTCCTCCCTCCTACACACACACACACAAACTCTCTCTCATCACTTCATATCACATCTTAACAGCATTGCATAATGCATAGCTTCAGGCCGCCCATGGTAGGCTACAAAGATTAAAGGCATCAGCGATGAGGAAAAGTCGTATTATCGATGATGATGGCCAGCCTCGCTGAAACATCTTTGGCCTTTGGCTGGAAATAAACTGAAGGAATATGGTGATAAGGACAGACGGACACCAGGCTGCTGCTGGTGGATCTATAGGGGAAAGAGGGCACCAGGCACGGAGCCAGGAGCCCAGTTAGGGCCATGGGTCCCTGGGGTGCTCCCAACAGCTGAGGAGATTGACCTTAGTGTGTTCGCCTGGAACCACAGGGGCCTCTGGTGGATGAGGGCCACCTCAGGGCCCCCGGGCTGTCAAGGCTTGTATCTAATGAATGAACATGAATTGCTTCCAGTAAAACCAGCACAGAGGGAATCACCTGTATTTTTCCCCCTTTGCTTGCTGTAGCCTATATATAGTATAGTAGAGCCTGTTTCTCAGCAGGGAAATTGTTTCCTTTCAGATTTCTATAACATGAAGACTGTGGAGAGCTCATTTCATGGGTGCCAGAATACTTCTGAATAAAGCCTTTGAGTGGCGCCAATTAAAATTCCACTTGTGCAATATAGTCCTACATTGTATGCATATGTTATGCATGCTCGCCTTTGTCCTCAAGAGATACACACAGTGGAACAAAACGCCACGCTGTCTACATGTTGTCGGTGTGTTAACGGTGCCGGTGGGAGAGCAGCCATTTCCCCTGGACTCTCATCAATGAAGCGAGGGAGCGGGGGTCTGAACAGGGAGAAAGCAAATTTCACAGTCATTTAGCCTCAGAGGAATCCTGTTATGGCTTTCCTCTAAAACAAGACACATTCATCCAAAAACCCACTTACACTGCGGTGCAAACATTGAAGCATTACACACTCAGACTACCCAGGACTTCATTCAGTCTCGCATAAATTCAGAATACTTTGGGTTTGAAATGAATAAACCACTGAGGCTGCATATTTCCCCTTTGTGAGGCTATGGTAGGCTATATGAAACTATAAACATAGAGTATGTGTTCATTACCTTGTTAAATATAAACAGTCTGCTCTTTGTGATTGTAATTACTACCAATCACAAATGTAGGCCTATAGTCAAAATATAATAGTAATAATTATGAATAACAATAGACTTTAGTGGCGTAGTGCTTTGTAAGCAGTTAGTGTGCTTTAAACACAATAAAGCAATCATATGTAAAAAGCAATACGATAAACTATAGGGTTATAGAAGAATGAAACGAGAATAAAATAGGTACAAGCATAATACAAGAAAACAAGAAAATATGTTTTAAGAAGTCCCACACAGACACACACACATACACACCTTTAGTCTTTGGCCTAGAATCAAGGCTGACCTGATCAATATAATTTTGCATCTCAGCAAACCTCCCTGCATTATTATTCGCTTGTCAAACAGCACAGAGGCACTGATGTTTTTGACAGCGTCCATTAAGAGAAACCAGCATGACATCACTTCTCTCACACCTCTGTTCATCTATTGATCAAGGGGTTCAATATGGTAAAGACACCTGATGCATTTACTGAAAAGGACTCTGGTCTATATTTCATGGATGGAAACAATGCATGTTTTTCCTCTCACAACCGGGAACGGGCCACCAGAGCTGCAGGCCCTGGGCAAAAAACAATAAAATAGAAAATAGAAAAAGACACTCGTTGACCTACGCCATCCACAGGTAGTTTCTACAATGTATTATTAATGCTCGGTCTATTGAACACGAAGTGGCACAGTTAACATAAAGGATACGATTATGACCTACATACAAATTAAACGTTTGCATCATACATTGCTTCTAGTATTGTAACTCCATGAGTGCACACTGATCATTGAGGGGCTTTTGATGAATAACAATCAGTCACTGTCATAAAAGGATGCTTTTAATTGAAGTGGCTGGTTAAATAAAGTGTAAATAAACAGTAGTATCAATAAGATGTGCTGGTGGTGTGTGCCATGTGCTCGTGTTTTCACAGTCCACCTTGCAGCATTTGATACATATCATTACCCCTCTCTCTCCCATTTCCCTTGCATCACTAAACTATATACTGTCTGATAAAGCACAATTACCATGAGCCTTGCATCTCAGTGGAGCACAGTACAACGCACATTCAGAGGAGGGAACTGTGTATGCTGGTAGCATGACTAATCACAGATACCTCAGCTGGAGGCTGCAAGGCTCTCTGATTGGATAGCAGCATGCTTAAACTCTCTGGTTAAGGAAATTGATTGAGGTTAAATCAAAGAGGAAGACTCCTTTGTTGTCTGAGCTTAGTAGGAGCAGAGGCTCCATTTAACTCCGACTCCGTCCTGGTCTGGCAGGGCAGGGCAGCTCGGGGGAAACGGGAGTATGGATTGCCAGGCTAACTAACTCCCAGATCCACCGGGCCCTGCTGCTGATTGCAGCTGTTGGGAGTAAAACCGGAGTGGAGGGCAGTAATGATGAAGCAGAATCAGATGGAAAAGGCATATGATCAAAAAGGCACAATCAGATCTCTATTGAAGGAATGAGGTGGAGAGAAAGCATTGAGGATGAGGTAGAAATGGCTAATCACCATATTGATGAGCCACATGAATTGACTTGAAATTCATGTAGACACTAGTATTGTCAATATAAGGATTAACGCTGAAACTCTTAAGGTGATGTCATCTTCATCAGGGGACTTGGGGCGGGGGGGGGGGGGGTTGTTTTGGTGTGGGAATGAATGTCAGCCTGGTTAGGCTGCTCTTTATGAACAGCGCTCCCAGAGGCTCACGGATGCCTGCTTACTGTTGTCTTGGTAACAGGTTGTTTGAGACCCATCCTGAATGCAAAGATGTCTTCTTCCTGTTCCGAGACGTGGAGGACCTGGAGAGGCTGCGGACCAGCCGGGAGCTGAGGGCACACGGCCTGCGGTCAGTCATCAACTCTCACATCACATATTACCATCCTCCAGCCCGACACAGGACAAACCAGACCTGCCAAGGATAGTATAGCACAGAGCAGTCCAGCCCAGCACCACATGGTATAGCACTGGGAAGGGAACCATATTACAGTCCAGCACACTGAAGCTTAACAGGTCACAATACAGTACAACAGCTCAACACAGGAAAGAGAAGTGAAGTCATTTATGGCCTACTGTTGTGTGGAGTGCAATCCCTGTTGCTGAATGACATGCATTTTAAAGATAATTTTATGCATCTCTCCAACCACTGCCTCTCACTTAACGCACTATAACAAAAATACATAGTAAAACGGTGTTCCAAACATGCAGCGCAAGACACAAACCATGAGATAAAAGCAGGAGAGTCCTCACAGGCACTTCTCTGTGGTTCCACTGTGTGCATCAGGCCTCTTTGTGTTCCTCTCCACACAAGGCCAACAGAGCCAATTATGCCTGAGGACCTGAAGGTGCGCGTGACATCACAGCCGCCAGGCACGGGCGAACGTGTTATACGTCCCAGCGTGAACCAGCTGCTCTCTAAATTCACTGATAAGGCCAAATGGCCCTTCAGCCGCTCTCAGGGACATTAGTGTAAATGTCCGTGGTGGCAGCCAGGCAGAGAGACGGAGCGAGAGAGAGCGAAACCAACTCTAACCCCTTTGTTGCATATTCATCATCAAAACGGTCACGCACGCACTCTGCGGTGAAATGATGGCAGACACACCTGCAAGCGACAAAGAGAATTGATCCTGTGGTTTCACTGTTCAGGAAAAACAATGTTTTCACGGGATAAATATTGCACAATCAGCTGGCCACGAACTAGATTGATAGATGCTCAATCAATTTCATCCATTATTCTTGGCATTTGAGATTCTAAACTCGCAAATGTCAGCATCCTCTCAACATACGAGAGCATCACATTATCTGCAGTGGAAGTGTGGAAGTTCATGGTCAACTATTGGCGATACCAATTCATGTAGGTCAGTCAGGCCAGGTAATTCATCCTCAGTCTTTGTCCCTGTGTCTCTTTCAGGGTGATGTCCTTTATCGAGAAAAGCGTGGCTCGACTGGACCAGCTGGAACGACTGGAGGCTCTGGCTCTGGAGCTTGGGAAAAGCCATTATCGTTACAACGCCCCACCTAAATACTACAGTGTAAGACCCTGATAATCCCAATGGCGCTGAGCCGCAGTCTGATTATTGCCATGCTGTGTTGTTTACGATGGAGCACACACACTCCAATTTCAACTCATGGCGCTCTATTAGTCTCGCCAATACGCTGAGACTCCTAAAATCAAACCAGCTGAATGAATTGCCCTCCCAAACTTCACCTGCAAAAGATTAAACACATTTACTGTACTAAATAACTAAATAACACAACGGAATGACACTGCAATTGAACACCAGTCACCACAGCATTAGGACATTGTTTATCATATCACTGAGTGCCTCATATAGGATGAATTATTTTCCAGTATGTCGGAGCGGAGTTCATTTGTGCCGTCCAGCCCATCCTGAAGGAGAGGTGGACCGCTGAGCTGGAGGAGGCGTGGAAGGTAAGAGGCACCGCTCAGCCTCTCTGTCTGACCTCTGTGGCTCCGCACGTGGCCGTCAGGCAGAGGCTTTTCCAGGAACCCAGCCTGCATAAACGCCCGGTGAAACAGGCTCGATGAGTGTAACCATCATGTCAATAGTAACACATGACGGTTGGTGTCCAGAGTTCTCCACATCTCCTCATGCGTCATGTTACGTGTCAAGATGAAAAGCACAGCAACGCAGGCTTGACTGATGTGAAAATTTACATGTCATTGAACCATAAATGATCATATTGAGACAGCGGAACATGGCTCTGTCACAACGCGTCATGTCACATGAAGATCACTCGCGTGTTATTAATGCAGCCGCGCTCAAAAATGCTGCTCTTAGGTTTTGGGTTTGCATATGAAATAGAACCATACCCCCTTCAGTGAATCTGGTGAAATATAGCGTACACCATTTAAGTTGGGTATGGCAGTGGTACTCAACCTGGGGATCAGGACACCGTGGGGGCTCACAAAATGATTTTGGGGGGTTTGTGAAATGATTTTTTGGCATCTGATGAAAAATATTTCTAAGATACAAATATTGTATCATGTTTTTAATTGTATTTTATTGTGGAATAGCATGTCTGCAGCATCCTGTCCTATCCAATAATTAAGTGAAATAGCCTTAATAGAAAAAAATGTCAGTCTTTCAGTGGTTTACTTTTCTGCACATCTTTATCTGCTACCAGAAATGACCTCTACTGCTCTCTAGTGGTTAAATGAATGAACCTTTTTTTCAGTTTGTAACTCATTCACCTATTAGTGTCCTGACCCACTTCACTGTCGTTTCTGACCCAGACCTTGTTCCTGTATGTGACCGGCCTAATGAAGCAGGGATACCAGGAGGAGAGCAACCGACACCGCCATCTAGCAGCCTCGCCGAAGGAGAGACCAGACAAGAAGAACACCGCCCTATGAGACCGCTGGCTCCGCCGCACCTCAGACTGTTTTTACAAGTATAGCACAGAAATGTGGCTATGTACATAGTGTATTTATTGTCTCATTTTCTACATTGCTCGTGTTTACCAAGCTGTAAGCAATGGGAGAGGAAGACCAGTCGGCCCTTTCTTTGGGGTAATCTCTATGAAATATTTGCTATTTTATCGGACTGAACAAAAAGGCAGTGAATTTTAACAAAGCACTTTATTTCTCAACTCAAAATCTGCTGTATTTCTCTCCAATGGGATCTGAACACGCTGTAGCATGATGAGACACTACAAATGGTTGAAGAAATATGCCGGCTGTAGTTGTACCTGCCTTGTAATTGGGATAAACAGAATTCACGTTGTTAGATTTACAGTCAATACTTTGCCGTCTCTGTATTCATAAATCAAATATGCCTTTCAGCAAATCTACTACTTTATTAATACATTTCATTTTGTTCCATTTAACTCAGTCATGACCTCCTTCCAAAGTGGTTTCCTATTTACAACTGAATTATGCACATTAAATTAAGCTAAACTGTGCATTTCATAGAGGTTTAACAACTTAAGAAGGTTGCTTTGACAGCTTGCCTTACGATGAACTCAGTTTACCTCTGTGGTTAAAAAAAAAAGGGCACAACAGCAAGTCCATTCTACTTTTAAACAAATTAAGAAAAACAGGCAAGAGCTTATTTTTTTATCTCTAATATGAAGCCAAGTCAAATATTTTCACAAAGATTTAAAAACAAAAATTAAATCCTCAAATAATATTGCATCACTATGTGGTCAGACTGATTTACGCATTTCTGAGCACCTATGCTTAAATTTCTCCTTTAAAAAAAAAAATGAAAAAATCATTTAACTGGAAAATTAAATAAAAATCTGTATGGAGATGCACTCAAATTGAGACATGCCAACACAACTCTTAGGTTAGCTCTAAACAGAATATAAATAGGGACGATAACAATTAAATGAAATATTATGAAAGGCAATTAATCATTGGGCTCCGTCATTTTGGCCACTCCGAAAGCGACACAGCGGTTGGTAACTTGGTTCCAAAGCAAACATGTTGGTGCGGGCTGTGGTGATTCAATAAACTTGACTTGCTGCATCCTGTATGAGTATTAGAAATCCTCAGGTTTCCTGCTCCAATCCACCAACGGCACTGAACGGCCAGGGATGAGATGTTATCGTGCAAACGATGGCATGATATCAAAGCAGTCGCTAGGTGGACAAACAGTGATTCTGAGGCGTCAGGTGAATGGGGGAAGCTGGAAGGGGCTGCAGGCCAGGTGGAGCCCTCCCCCACTCCCTCAGATGGTACAGGCCAGTCTAGGTACCCAAGGTATGGAAGAGTCTGTTGCTCATTGGGTGGCTTTGGTTTTCTTGCTTTTGCTTTTCTTATCTTTCTTCTTAAGTCCATCCATGTGAGCTCTAAGGAGGTTGGAGTATGCCTGCAAAGAAGACTTCAAGAATCAAGTTGATGGATAAACAACAATATTAAATCGCTATTCTACCTTTACAGACAGTCTGTTTATCCAAAACAACCTATTACGGAACACAAACTAATGCTCATCATGTCTGTTATCAGCAAGAAGTAGAAGTAATCAATACAGAAGCTGCATACAGCAACCCACACTAATACAGTTTCCTTACAATATCAAAATGAAAACACTTTCCATGCAAGCGTATTCCTTATTAGAAAACCTACCATCTGAAACTTGATTACTTCTTTGGTGCTGACCTGAAAATGAAAGAAATGGGAATTCAGCATTGTGCATAAGGTCAACAGCTGATATAAATGTTAAAGATCCAACATAAGAACATGGGAAACCCAGGAGGCTCACCACTGTGCTAATTTTCTTCTTGCCATCAGACGCTCTGATGAGACATTTGTTGTCTGCTGGTTCAAATGTTTCCGAGTGGCCCTTTCTGGGAACTGGTTTGGTCCTGCCGTCATCTGGAAGAGTAAACCCAACCCAACCCAACCCAGCTGTTTAGATGTAGGGAAAAGGCGAGTCGTGGCCTTCTTTCATGACGAAACTTAAATATTTTTGACTGGATCATATAGCCAACCACCCAAGACCCCACTTACATTTCTTTAATGTGATGACAACACTACCGGAGGTTCTGCATTTCTGGAACAGCCGCGTGAGCTCGGTCAGAAACTAGAGAACGGAAAGCAAAGATAGATCGTGATGTTCCAACAACGACAATTTTACTGTCCAACCCGAGATTTTCAGTATGGTGCGACTGAATTCAACACGAAGATACAGCGTGCAATGCGCACGGCACAGGATCTAGTGTTGAACAAAACCTGATTGACTGTGTGCTGCTTTACTAGGGACCTGATACATATTTAGGAAACATATTATGAGTAGAAAATACAATATTCTGTTTACGTTAGCTCAGATTGCATCAAAGGACGGCTACTTGTATATGAGTGTAGTTAGACTAGACTGCCCTCATGTACGAGATGTTAGCATAACTTAGCTATTTATCTAACGCTAAAACCCAAATGAATTTTACAAGAGAGCTGCCATAAATATTGTTGTTTCTGGGTTAGAAAGCAGCGTACATGCTTGCCACAGAGCCTATCTCACCTCTCTTTGAGTGTCTCACTTGGCAAACCGGTATTAGTTAAACTAGCAGGCTAACGAGTCAGTTGGACGGCTAGCTTGTCCAACGTTAACGATACCACAGCTAGCAAGCTAAAGCAGACAGTGTGGATTTTTCAAGTTTACAATGCAGCGACAAAAAGACAACCACGTGTGACGATGTAAAAATTTAAATCAGAATGTAATATTATCTTTTGTATCTTACCGAATCGTTTTCAAGTAGCACCATGATTCAAACTTCAATTCAACCGCAGCGTTAGTTAATTAGCTCACTCTCAGGCAAGCTAGCCGCTGAAGCACACGTACTACAACACGGAGCCCCGCCCTGCGCCTGCGCACTTTTGGTGGTTTAATTTTCATTACACTGCCATCTACTGGGGGGAGGAGGAATTACATCCAACTCTCCCTTCCAGCTAAAACCATAGGGTAAAACGTTCGGTGAACAAAATGCTATTGCTATACAAAAGTTAACAGTCTTTATTTCATGATGCATTACACCCCATGTAAATCTTATAAAAAAACAAATATCAAGGATAACACAGTAAAGCTGAGGAGCTTATTCATAGGTAGAGGTGTACTGAGGTGTGAAGCCAGACAGCTGTCGATGAAACAGCTGGTACAATGTGACATGATATGACAGTTTCATTCATAAAAATGCCTATTGACCATATCCACAATTTCATCACACAGTCTCTTCAAAGAATATGAGTAATATTATGCCTTTACCATTCATGTCTTGGATAATGATGCAAATTAGTTATATCACACACAAAAAATGGAGAGATCAATGTGAACTGCTGATTTTGATATCAAGATAACATAATTTTTCATGAGTCACAACTGAATATGACCTTAATTACAAAATGTATTCATGTAAAATTTTTACATGAATCCTATCCTCTTGATAGTGCACAGTCTGGGTGGTGTCCCAGGTCAGCGAGGTGCACAGCATACTGGGAGTGCCAGTCCCGGTTGAACACCGCACTGAGCTGGCTCTGCAGGGCCTCGGTCTTCCACTCAGCGTGAGGGGCATGCTGGGAAACCACCAGACCCACTCCAGCTGTGGTGGAAAAGTAGTCCGCTGACCAGTTGGAGGTCCCTGGGGAAAACAGTGTCGGCCAGTCAATCATTAGCTGGTTCACGTGCAACAAACGTATGTGCTTAGTAGTTTGAGCTCAACCATTAATGCGGATAAAAATAACCCTAAAGCTAATCTGTTACTCACCAACGTAGGCAACTTTATCAGTCACCATGAATTTATTATGGTTGACTCTGGAATATGGGATGTCAGACTGGTTTCCCACAGGCACAATGAACAGTTTCTGAAAGACAGTCAGGCGTTAACAGAAAAAAAAAGGACAAAAGCACTGGTACGAATGTTGTGTTTAAGGGTCAGAAACGTATTTATAGCAGAGTATTCTTCATGTTGTGTCTTACTATTTGGATGCTGATATTGTGGCTGGGGGAGTGTATTGAGGCTAGAGATTCCAGGAAGGGCAGCATGGCTGGGTCGGAGTCCCGTCCGCAGCTGATCAGCATTCGGATCTTAACCTGCCGCTCGAACGCAGCCGTCCTAATGGCATCATCAATGGCTGGCCAGTATCTGTTGAATCGAAATAACATTTGGGAAATCAGGTCAAACTCTGGCATAGTTTGATGAGATAATTTAAAAAACGGTTCCCTTTGCGGGTCGATGTCGGTCAGGTTCACCTCCGAGGCCGTAGGAACCGTGTGGTGGGGAAATACTCCATGACAGCTACATCGATGAAGTGTCGAGCCCCGGAGATGATGGACAGAATAGCCTCCAGGTCCTGGGTCCGCGATAGAGGGCAGAACGACGGAGGAGAACCCTTGGGTGCAACACAAATAGGGAATATCACCAAAAACAAAACAAGAAGCATAATACATAAAATCTGATTTTTAGGTGGTTTAAAGGGGTTAGGTGTTTGTCCTGAGTGATAAATGTGCTGTATTTTAACTGAGCCATTTCTCTAAGACAACATTCAAATCAAATCCATCTCTACTCTCCATTCTAACTTTTTCTTTTTTTGTCAATTTGATACAACACCCCTCCCTCCACCAGCATGACTGTGTCCCGTTAGAGGGAACCGAGACCGAAACCTAAGGAACTCACTGAGAGGAAGAGTCTGCTGGAAACGTTATCGGCTTTCACCACTAGGGGGTGATCTTGGTTGATGGCCGTGTCATACTGTGGGGGCCAGGGCTCCGGCAGGGAGCTGTTGGGCCGTCCCATCACCCAGTAGGACTGGAAGATCTTATGGAGGTCCTCTGCCAGGCTGGAGCAGTTGTAGATGACCACTCCCAGTTCTTTTACCTATAGTAGAGATTCAAAAGGGAGTTATGAAACTGTCAAGCCATGCGTTTGAAGCTTGGAAATAAGTATAAATGTTGATTTTTGTGGTTACCTCTGTGAGAGATCTCCAGTCCATGTTGGCGCTTCCAATAAATAGATGCTTTCTGTCAACAATCCAGAACTTGCTGTGCAGGACGCCCTTTGTCAAGCGCCCAAAGTTCACCTTCCTTACCTGAACTCCTACGGACAACAAGTGAGAAGGAGAAGTGAGGGAAGGTGGTCTGAATTATATTTTCTCTTTCTGTGGTCCACAAAGACAATGCAGTCGGCTACAGATAAAAACACCCTGCACTGAATGTAGATGATGATCTGCTTAAAAGTGATACAATATTTCCAAACCTTTCTCTCTCAGGATCTTTAAGTCTGTGGAGTTATTTGGAATGGAGGGAACGCTGGTCACCACTCGGACAGATATGTTCCTGGAGGGCAAAGCTTCAAATTGCTCCAGAATATCTCTTCCCTGTCGAGACAAGACCAAAATTCAGACGGACAATATCATGGGACACTTTAACATAGATTAGGTCTATTTTTATTCAACATAGATTCTTATTTTGATGTTTAGGAGCAATGACTCAGTGTTTATTTCTGTCATTTTTTGACAACTCACAGGTAGGTCAGAGGAGGAGTTCACGTTGATATCTTCACCAGTTAGAGTCCAATAGAAAGAGGCCACATCCATTTGTTCCGTTGCCATGGAGAGAAGATCTTTCCAGACTTTTTCCAGAGGGATCCCAAGGGTGACATTGGCTTTATATTTCACATGTAGGGGAATGCTCTCCACAAGGGCCATTCTGAGGGATAAACAAAGGTACCTGCTGAGTGAACTCACTGGAGACTGAACTGTGAAAAATCACAGTGCAATTTAGTGAAACTAATCCTTATTCATTAAACTCAATGTTTGTCAATTTCAATACAAAATTGCTAGTTATAAACTTCATAACTTAGAATCATGAGTTCATGACTTGTGATTCGAAATGATGAGCAACTCTGACAAAAAAAAAAAAACTTCCTTCTTGTTTTAATGAAGTTACAGGACTTGGGTGTATCATTGGTCTATTTCTGATAAAAATGAAAATAATGTCCTTGATGAAAATTAGTAACCAGCTCAATCCCTAGTCAACACAGTTTTGTGCAACTGACACCAAAAACCTCTTCACCAGTCAAAGAATAAATAACACTGGAATGCAATTCATCAGTTATTCAATAAACTCTTGTCAGCATGACTGGACATTTGCTCATTGAGCTTATTGTCTGAAGTTCACCGAGTGAGTTCTACTACATTAGAACAACAAATGTGCTTTGACACTAGTCTGCACCTCATCCTCTGACAGATCTAAGCATGTATTGATTACTGACAATACACATGAACTCAGCTATATTCCCCAATGAGTCAACAAGCAGACTGCTGTGTGTGGTCTGACCTGCACTGGTCTGTAGAGAAATTCCCTTCACCAGCATCCTGAGGAAGTGTCTCGTGATTTTTGGGAGATTTCGGTCTTTCCAACACAGCGATGGCCAGCAAGATCCCCAGGACGGTCAGACAGCCCACTGCCACGGCTACTGTCACACAGCCGGTGGAAGTCTTTTAAAGACATAAAGTTACATTATGACAGTAAAATGAGTCAGATGATAAAACAAGTCAGACAATAAGAAATGTAACGAACAGTAAGTGGATGCGTGGTAAATTGATGTTTGATGTATAGTCCTACCCTTTTGTTTGAAACGTAACTGTCATGCAGATCTCTGTAGGGAGAGGTCATTCTCCTTCCAGGTGTTACTGACCTGTTACAGTTCAAAACTGATGGGGAAAGCATCATCACTGATCGTCAATCGACATTTTAGTTCTCCGATTAAAATCATAACGTCTCTCTTCATTTAGCGGAAGAATAGGCTACATTTCACAGTACATTTATGATGATTTTCAAAGCGTTAAGCTGCATGAAAGCAAATATAAAAGCTACTTACACAAGGCAGTCGGCAGATATGGATGTGTTTCCCACTGAAGCGCTCTCACAATACAACTCGGACTTTTGGTTTCTTCCTCTTCAGCGCTTTCCCCCGAAATACAGTCGAAACAATATCTGTTATTGAATAGGCTACAGGCCTACTCTATCAAGACCTCGTTCCCGTTTTTACTTTCATTTCAGGTTTTGACTCGCGTATCGCTTAAAATAAATAATGGGCCGTGAGGGAAGAAAATACAACAAAAAAAAACAACACATCAACAAAACAGATTTACTAATGAAGTTTATTAGAAAAAGGAATCATCATCTAACGTACGCAACAAATTACACAGATAACCAAACTGCGAACATTGACACCATGCCGAGGAAGCAAGGAACAGATCCAGAAGAAAATATTCTGGGTAAAAGAAGTTGAAACATAAATTGAATAACACAGACTTGACATAGAGAGGCAGATTTAACATTTCAGCTCTTGGACTGGAGTAAAGCAAAGGGGGGGGAAACACTATCCCAAAGAAGAATAGCAGCAACACTTTGAGCCAGAGGAGTCCAAAAGTCAAACATTCAATTTTTGCTTGAGTTTGTTTGTAAACTAGCACTATGCTCTGCTGTATGAAACATGATCCCAGACAGCTTTGTGGCACTCAGAGGATTTCCAAATTACAATCATATGTACAAGCCGGTTTGGGAAGAGGAAAGCACTTGGTGGTGAGCTGGGCTGCTTTCCTGCTCCAATCCCCAACAGCAGAAAACGCTTACAATCTTTTACAGGGGGAATGAACTCTCTCTGTTAGAAGAGAATCGAGGGTTTCAGTTTGCAGCACAGGTGGTTGAGGGGACAATGTTGTACTAAATTAGTGCAAAATACAAGATGGAGAGGTAATTATTTAGGACATATAGACAATATCTTCAGATATTTACATATTGAACAAGAAAATGTCACAAACTAATAATCAAGATTTACAATTGCACACAATTTAGACTTTGTCAGCTTCATTAATAAAAATAAACTACTGCTCCCGTCATGTGAGGACTTATCAGAAGTGGGCCAGTGACCCACTTCTCCCACTTTACTCTAATAGCCCTTATGACAACAATAAAGTGTAGGTTCAGGTGTAGTGTGATAAGCTCAGTAGCAAAATGCCGCGTCCCACTGAGGAACACAGATAAGGGAAAGTTAAGAGTACCACTTCTGACAGACATTTTACGGTCGTCTCTGACCAAATCTCAGCAACTAATTGTGCTCTGCAGGCAAGGAAAAACAAAAACCCCAGCAGTGAGTAAAGCCCTTTGATCTCCAAACTGTGTTTGACACAAATTAAAAGCACACTCTCAAAATGGTGGAGGCCAGGAATGCTTGAAAAGCTTCAACTCACTACTCCTGTTTTGTAGCCACTTAAAGTTTGCTGTTGCCAGGTGACTAAACCTTCATGCTCTACCCATGTGCGAAGCCCCTCCTTCCATTCAACCACACATTCCTGAGGGATTTTCACCTCAAGATGGAGAAAATATGTAGTGTCCGACGACTATAGAGGGCCTGGAGTCGCTACGATTGGAATCTTAACAGAATAAATATGCAAAAAATTGGCCTGTCAGTATAAAATTGCTGGTCTGGCACTGGTGACTACAGACACTCTCCCAAAGTCATGTCTTCTCTATTTTCTCTTCTCTTCTCTCTATTTTATCTTCTCTACAAAATGCCGTAGTGTCTTATAAGAGACCATACTTTGTGTCAGACAGCCTATACATATTCTCTTAAATACCACATTGATCAGCACAAATAAATAGTTTTTTACATTCTTCAATAAATCTGGTCCACAGAGGGGAAAAGTGGTCAGCAGAGAGAAAAACACAGGGAAAATATATAAGGAAGAGCAATGGGGTTACTGGGGATACAATTATACAGTACAGTCAGATCTGAAAGGAGTTATTGCAGTTCTTTTTACTCAAAACAAAAATCAATTAACTAATATTTCCTCAACAATGTGATTTGTCACTGAACATAGAAATTTTGATTTATTAAAATAGCTCTAATAACTGATTATCACCAAATGTCCCTGAGTTGATTATACTCAGGCTGGTTTTCAATCACACAAAGTAATTATATTGTGCTTTTAACATCGATGACGTTGGTCATATCATTGGCAAATAATGAGGTCAATCTAACACAAAGAATCAAGTATAGTTGTGAGGCCTTTCAGAGGTGAATGGAAAATCAGTGGAGGTATTATGGCACTAACATGGCCTTGTTTAAAGGGCTGTACCTCCTTCAATCTTCACCTCATGTGTAGATCTCAGACAGCATCATGTAGGGGTGTTTAGTGCACACCTTGTCTTACTCCACTGAGTACACAGTGTAGTTGTGTAGTGCCCATAGTGCAGTTGTGTATGTGTCTTGATATGCAGGAGGCCACAGTTGTGTGTAGCCAGTCTCACTTCCCCCCTCTTGGTTTCATTCTGTGCTCAACGGTCCGGCACCTGGGTTTGTGGGGCGGCAGCAGAAGCACAGCACTGGGGGAACTTGTGTGTTTGTGTCAGACCTCAGACCAAATATCCCTCTCTGACGTCATCCGGTGTCACAGCCGCTCTCCTGATACTCTCGCTGGGCCTGGGCCCCCCTCCGCGATGGGACATCGAGTGGACCGTTCTCCAGTCTCTGGAGGGTCGCACTCCAGGTGAGGAGGCGACCACAGGAGCACAGGCCCGGGCCGCTTCAGGCTGCCAGCTGGGCTCGATCACTGTGTTAATGACTGGATAGGGATAGGGAAAAAAGCAAATGCAGGTGTGTTAGCTAAATATTTGGGTTCATTCTACTGAAGTATTAAGAAGATTTACAAATGTCTCTAAAGAGTGACTCACCCTCAAGTTGTCTTTGAACCCTTCTGAGTTCTTTCAGGATAGATGTGATTTCCTGAAATACAGATGTCAGGCTGAGCTGAAACACACATCATTAATCACAATGCATTTTGCTTGAAAATGGACAACAAGTAGAGTCACCAACCTTGTTTGAGGTTTTGAGGACAGGGACATCATTTTCAGAACCAATCTTTGCCTCAATTTCTTCCCAGACATCCATCTTGTCCTGGAACAG
This sequence comes from Centroberyx gerrardi, assembly GCF_048128805.1. Classification (NCBI taxonomy): domain Eukaryota; kingdom Metazoa; phylum Chordata; class Actinopteri; order Beryciformes; family Berycidae; genus Centroberyx; species Centroberyx gerrardi. Next base: position 16,705,394 of record NC_136013.1, on the reverse strand, counting down.
CACCCTGCGAGCACAACGCCAAACAAGGTTCAGTGGAAAGGAAGTTGTCTCCTTACAGTTCTCAAATCGTGGTGAAAATTACAGTAAATCAAAGGAAGAACTACATCTAGCTACATCTGACAATGGAAATTTTAAGTCAAACACCAAGTTCATCCTGTAACTACCCAGAACAGTACAGCTCTGTCCAGTCCTCTCACTTCCAGATTGCTAGTCAGGCTATCAGACTGTGTGCTGACTCACTCAGACAGTTACACATAGTTAACAAGATTATTGGCTCAATACAGAGTCTGGTTAGCAGAGGATTAATAAAGGTTTCTCATCAAATCCTGATTAGGCATGGGAATGAAGGATATTTCTGTATGTCAGAGATGCGTGCGTGCGCGCTTAACATCGTACTTAATTTTCTCAGCGAGTTGCTCAGTGTTCTCTCTGATGGCCATGGAAATCTGAGACACTGGATTCAGCATCAGATTGTCCACAATGACCTGGAGAAAAAAAAATCAAATATGATGAGGTGAGATCTCTCAGCGCCAGCCTCAATGACGTATTTTTAAATGAGGTGAAGCAGCATATTGTGTCAGACCTCTTCTCTGTTCCGAGTCCGTCGCCTGGAGTTGGGTTCGTGGTCACTCAAGTTGCGGTCGGGTTCCCTCGCAGCAGCAGAGCCTGGTGGGACTCTCTGGTAGTTTAGTCCGGCCTCTGGAATGCGCTGAACCAGCTGCAATACAATCAGACTCTAGAGATTAGTCTTGGCCAACAACAGAGACAATCTCTTGTGACTGATGTGTTAACAAGGCAAGGAGATAAGACCATACAAAGGGATGTGATGTTCTACACAGGCCACAGATGATTCATCTGCTCATTCAAGAAAAAGTACAATGATTTAGTGATTGAGGCAAAGATGGCTATTTTTAAATTTGATAAGACATGAAGTCACATTACATAGCTGCACCAGATCAGGCTGGACAGGAGAAGGCTGTACTATATAAGAACCTGCAATGAGAGCAGCAATGCATACTTCCTCTTTCCATTGTATAACAGAAACAAATAAGGATGCAGTTTGTGCTGAAGAGGAAAAAAGAAAATCTTTAAGCTCACATTTAGTCAATGTTTCAGACACAGTTTTGTTGCTTTAAGGTCTTAGATTAAACCACATCTGTGCCAAGAAGAAAGGCCTACTGGCTAACTATGTCCTACGCTGTTTGACGTACCTCTTCGTGAGCGGTGACAGTGGAGACGGGTGTGTTGGTCTCCACTCCAGAGCTCTGGGGATCAGCGTCACCAGCAACATCATGGATCTCTCTGGCCAAGATAGCTAGGTCTTTAGCCAGGTCCTGACTCAACCTACCAGGGAGGGAACACCACAGATACGCGTTACACAGGAACGAGGATAGCACTTTCCACAAAGTGAAACCCTATTTTAAACCAACGATGTAACCTTCTGAAATCATGGCAGTATATGCGGCTGAAAAAAACACCACTTGTGATATTCAAGCCAAGGGTATGCGCTCCTATTTTACCGTGCAATCTCGGCGCTGTGGCTGGACCAGTTGTGGAAGGCGTCTCCGTCGTGGCTCTCCTCCCCCTCAGAGTCTCTGCTGCGGGGTTTGGGCCGCAGGGCGACGAGCGGCTGGGGACGGGGCTGATTGCGCGGGCTATGGGAAGCTGAGGAAGGTTGGGAGCGTTTGTGTTTAGGAGTGCTCTGGTTGGAGTCATACTCCTCCTCTGAGGTGGAGGTGTAGGTGTCAGAGCCTTTCTGCCGTCTCCTGGAGCCTTGAGGTCGTGAATTGGTTTGAGTTTAGGAGGAGGTTTGAGGATAGAGAAGGCAGGGAAACAGGAGAGAAAGAGAAATACCATCAAAGAACACCGCCAAGAAGAAAACTATTAAGATATTATTTTTTTATTAATCTCCGATCCAGTCACCAAAACAATCCCCAGAACCAAAGACAGAATAGGTCCACTATGGAAGTGCTCATTTTGTAAGAGCCATTCTAGGGGAAAAGATATTTTGATATATTTGTAATTTGTATATTTGAAATAATGTTGATAGCTAATAATGTTAATTGAAATACTAGTGATATTGAATAGTTAATTTGTACTATAGTCATATTTGTTGATTATTATAGAACATTAGATTTCCTATAGTTTCTTATGTAGGCCTATAGCCTAATAGATTCTAAGTAATTGAAATGCTCCTTTACATTGACGTCACCGTCATTAGACTCAATTGGAGTGAGAAAGTCCACGGAGCAACACAGTTTTTTGACCGAGAGAAAATTCTGGCCATATCTGAAGGAGTGCTGCTACACATTTCTTCAACAAAAAAAATTATACAGCAAAATTGCCGCAACAAATTTCTTTCCGTATCTGGTGTTATTCATTGTGTTTTTCTGATTCAAATTCATTTACAAACTGAAATGAGCATAAAACTTCCACAGTATATACAGTAGCTGAGGACCAGACCAGTAACATACAGAGAAAACAGTGATGTGTACCATAAGGCATATAACGGTAAGCATGGGGTTACTGTAATCTTCATCAGGACCACAATATTCTCACAACATGATTGGAAATAATTTCATGGTCATAAATTAGCATACAGTGTATGAGAACATTGTGCAGATGAAAGAGAAACCTCAGGTATTGTAGTATTAATGTGAAGTATTATCAAACAGTTTGTTGTTAGTGGAAAGCCCTGAGTCAAAAGTTCCCTGAAACAAAGCTGTTGAAGTAAAGAACCCAGGCTTGTACTGCTGAGATATATATCAGCTCCGGCTTATCAAACTATCAAACCAATTCAATACTGTGATTGACTTTACACAGACCTTGTGCTTCCAATGCTTGCAGTCCAGGCACAATTTCATTTCTTTTCTAGAATACTGGATCGGCTAAGACATTAAACATTACCAAAGAGTAAATGGTTACAGCTGTAAAAAGACTGTAAATATATTTTGCATTCAAGGAAACAGGTATGAGTGTGTGTGTGTGTGTGTGTGTGTGTGCATGTTTGTGTTACACTCACTTGCTGTGCTGCTGGCATATTTGGCACTGCTGGAGCGCCCGCGGGTGACTGGGGTCTTGTTGAGGGCAGCTTTCTGTGGCGCAGGCCTGGGCCCAGGAACAGAGGCCTTGCGGACAGAACTGCTGCTGGACTCTGTGCTGCGGTTGGAGAATCCCGTGGTCCTGCCTGACGACAGCGGGGTGGTGGAGGCCTCTGTGTCACTGGGTGTGTTGAGGGAGCTGGTCCGCTTGCGAGGCATGGCCAGCATATCCAGCCTGGAGAGTTTCTTGGTTTCCTGGGGCTGCTTGGCCGGAACGTTGCCCGCCTCCTGGGACAGCCTGTCTGTCTCTGTGCCCTCGTTGTCGGAGGCGTCTCCCAGGCGAGCCCGGCGGAGCATGGAAGCCCTGGTAGCTCTTGGTGCTGACAAGCTGTTGGAACGACTCAAGGCCTGGGACACTTTGGAGACCTTGGTGCCCTCCTTCTGAAGGGGCACGGTGTATTTCTTCCGGGTCTGGTGGGTGCTAGACTCTTGGTCGGAGTAAGGTAGGCTGGAACTCTGGGGGTCGTCACTTAGGTCTGTGGAGCCATGTTTTCCCACGCTACGTCTCAGTCCAACCAGTCTCCTGCCTGTGTCAGTCTTACTGTTGCTGTCTGCTCCCTGGGTGCGGCGCTTCTCTGACAGACGCTCACACACAGAGGACTGGTGACTGGAGTCTTGGCTAGCTATACTGGTTGAGGACCTCTCCCTATGGAGGCCACTATTTGAGGGCTTTTTAGTCACCGTGTTTGGCCTGGTCTTATTGCTGCGCTGGCTGACTGTGCTGGAGGTATCCACATCAGACTCCCCGGACAGAGAGTCTATTATGGGAGAGGGAGTGGTTTCTGGCTGGCTTGCTTGGAGCTTGGCCTCCAGGACAGCCAGAACATCCTCTGTCTCTTTGAGGTAAGACTGTGTGTCCTGATTGCAGGCTCCTTGGAATGCATCAGGTTCAGGGTCTCTTAGAGCAGTCTGGCTAGAGATGTTGGGCAACCTGTCATTGCTGGGCCGGTCCTTGGTGAAGCTTTCTTGTCTGACCAGGGAGGATACTGGGCCCTCTTTGGGCTCAGGGCTGTGTGTCTCCTGGCCCAGGATAGGAGCCAAGACACTGGGCTTGACTTTCCCAGAGTCCTGGTTACCTCTTTGTTTGGTCAGGGTGGCTGTGGAGAAGGTTTTGGGTGAATGTTTTCTCTCAGTCTTTGGAGTGCCGGGTTTTGAATCTTCACATTCTGGCTTGGACACAGCCTCTTCTGAACCTATGTAGAATGATGTAGACTTGGCTGGGAGTCTGGGCTTGTCCTCCTTGTTACCGTTCTCGTTTGTGTCAGACAGTGGCCTCCTCCTCTGTTCTATGATCGAACCGTCATCCGACTTGCTGGTATCACTCAGGCTGTCAGGCTCTACATCGTCCTGCCCTGTTAACCTATGTAGGCCATCCTGAGGCCTGGGGGCCACCGAGCTACTCTCTTCTGCATCAAATGTCGACTGCAGGTCATAGTGAACATGAATGCTGGGAGTTGGAGTCTCACTCTTCTCCCCTGGTGGTACCTGGGGCAGGATGCGGCGAGTTCTGGACCCTTCAGTGTCGGTGCTGCCGTGGCTTCGGCTGAGCGCGGCCTTGTGGATGATTTTACCTCCTGCTGAAGTGAAATAGTTTTAATGCATATTAATCACACATATTGGAAGTAAATATCATTCATATTCATCAGGGTGTCTCATTATCATTTCAAATAGACTAATGTCTCGTCAGGTGGCTTACCCCCTCCTGACAGCTCCATCTGGGAAGGGATGTCAAAGAGGCCAGACGAAGGGCCGGATTCTGTGTAGCTGTCTGCCAAGCTGGCCCAGCGAGACATCCACTTAGGAGCCCCCTGTAACGCCGGACCCCCTGGCTGAACCTGCATGAGAAAATAGACAACTTATTCAATATCTATAACAAACACAATTTTCTTGTGTAAAGATGAACAATAACAATTTGAAGAAAGCATATTTGATTAATGATAATTACAGTGATTTGCTTCTTGGGAGGTTTTCAATATTAAAAATGAATCTAGTTCTCTTGATAAACACAGAAGGCAAATCTGTCTTATTGAGTAAATATGCACAATATTATTATGCACAGCTGCCATAAAAACATTCCAATTTTGATTAATTCTCCTTAGGATTAGAAAGTAAAATCAAAACAATAAAGAACCCAGAACCTGTGAGGAAAGATGTGGCAAATCCAGAAACCAAGAGAGATATACACCAAAAAAGAGAGGAAACACCATGAAGGCAAATCAAGACAGTAATGCACGCTGATTTGTGCATTTAAATGCTTATGGTTTATTGACCCAGCAGATTACTTCAATCTCTTTAGAGGTGGTGTTAAATGATTGATTAATTCATCCATTAATTGATCCCACACTAAGCAAGAGGGTTTACCTTTACCAGACTCTCTCCCTGTTCTGGAGCTGGCCTCAGCTCCCCACAGCTACTCTGCCTATGCTGCTCCCTGCCCTGAATAATAACAGGCCTATATGATGCTGATGTTTCTGCTTCAGTCTGGTTGGTTTGCTCTGGGCTCTCAACAACACCAAACACCTGTCAGGAACAAAGCATTGCAAGTGGATAAGTACAGGAATGGAGAACTGGAGACTGCCAATGGCCGCCGCTCACTCTGAGTGGCAATGTTGTCTCGTGAGACAAATTACATTGTTGATTACAAAGCCAGCTCACTTCTTTTTGGCGACATTTTCTGATTAATTCCATAGCATATCTAGACATAAGCCATAGCTGCTTTTTATATAGACTGAAAGAAAACAGAAGATGGAAGGAGACACTTGCCTGATCGATCTTGCTCCGTGCTTCTTCTACTTCTTTATCTTGAGCATCTGCCTCGATGGTGTAGGTTCCTGCATCGCTCAGATTGTCCTCCTCTTCGTTCCTGGGGCCGCTACGGGGGCTCTTGACCTCCATACCCTGAGACGCCAGGGGCATCATGGGGGCCTGGAGGGGCACAGGCTGGTGGATAGGGGAGGAAGTCTGGGCCAGGTAGGGAGCAGTAGGTGGCGGAGGGCTGGCTGGGTTCTGGTCAGACTGCGAGGCTACCACCGTCCCTGGTGGGCTGGTTGTAGGGGGACTAGACTTATTTTTCTCCCAGCTGGCAGAGGAGGCCTGTTTTGCTTGTTTGAGGAATTCAGCAGTGAAGTCCTGGGCGAATCTGGATCTCCGGCCCACGCTGGCAAAGGGCCGTATAGAGACGGAGGAACGAGAGGAGAAGCTGGTGCTGATCCGGTCCTCCGTCTTCTCCCTTCGTAGAGAGCCAGCTCTCTGGGGTCCTGCAGAGCCAAGGCCCTTCAGGGGGACGGTGTATCGCTGGGTTGGGGGAGTGCTGGAGGCCGGAGATGGGACTTGTCTCTCCCCACTTGGGCTCGAGCCTTTCTTTGCTTTCTCCAGCTGGGCCCTATGGCCTGAGGTGTCAGGCTGGGTAGTGTTATTGGTGAAGGACTGGGAGCGCTTCTTTCGGGTGTTGTCATCAAAGAATTCAATGACAAAGGCTTGGTGAGGGTCAGCCTTGCCAAGACTGGGTGGGGACTGAGACTCAGGAGGAGAGTAGGACAGGGGCCCCTCAGAGTCAGGGGAGTTGAAGTGGTGTGGGGAGGAGAGCTGTGGAGGGGAGGCTCTCTGGGGTGGTTGAGACACCTGGGACCCAGTCTGAGGTCCTGATTGGAGAAAACCATTCCCATTGACTGCAGGATTCCCTGAGTCACTGTGAGTGCCATCTTCATGGTGGTGTGCTGATGACAGAAGGACAAGTTAGTTTGCCAGTTAGCACCTTTTTCCCATTAAGGCTATGTTGGTAGATATATACAGACATTGTGTCACTGACTCACCCTTGGTGATCTTCTGAATTGACTGGTCACTCTTAGTACTGTACATATCCTCAGTCTGCGACCGCCTCCTCATCATGCTTGCGTTGCTTTGAACCAGCCAATCAGCAACCTTGTTCTCTGCTGACATCACTTCAGTGGGTGTGGTAACCACCTCTTTGGATGGGAGCTTGCGCTGCTGGCGGAAGGAGAACTTGGTCACATGGTCCTTGATCTTCATCTTGCCAGGCGTGCAATCATCAAATTCGATGGTGAAGGAGGCGTGGCTTTGGACCACGGGAGGTGTGGGGGTGGAGGGGACACATGGGGAGGGATCTGGAGTGTCCTTTGTGGGAACCTCGTGAACTTCGGGTTTCTTAGCAGGCCGCTGCTGGAACTCCTTGGTCGGGATCTCGAAGTAGCTGGGCTCCCGGCGGTAGGAGTAGATGGACTTGTCCTGGCTGTCAGACAGAGAACCGTTGACCTCATATCTGCAGACCTCTTTACCAGGCTCTGGTAGCAATAAAGAGGGACAAGTCGACAGTCAATACACAGCATACATTAGTGATTGCCTGCACAAAAATGTGCTAAATGAAAGGGTATAGAAAAGAATAAAACTTTTTTTTTTAATATCAATTAATAAAAGCATACACACTACAAGTGAATGACAATCCTATTATATTTCTAGTCCCTCTCCAATCCTACATGTTCATAGCCAACCTTCAGAGGCTACACAAATCTAAGGAAATAATTCCCATATCATGGTATTTTGAAACTGGGAGCCACAAATAACATAATGATTCCAGCTGTTAGGCTAAGGAAACAAATCGGCCAGTAAGTCTATGGGTGCAAGTTGGATGTGGCCAAATATCACTTTAGGAGCTCAGAGTCCAATGGAGGGCAGCTGAGCGGTGATAATCTGTTTCAGACTGGGCGACATGAGGCAAACAATCACCCTTCCTCCCCCCTCGGGCAGCTTAGAGGGTCATAATCCATCACGAGGCAGACAGGCACTGCCCACTGGCCTGGCATGGCATGGTCTGGCTAGCAATCCACAACTGGCAGCCAGAGACCTGCCTTGGGCTAAACACCATCCATCTCTCAATGACCCACACAGGGCATCAGATAGCAGTGCCATTTCACATTAGGATCAAATACATGAATGTACTCCTTATCCGAAACCAGGAATACAGTTCAAATAGTGTACAGAATTGTACGCTTTGCTTTAAAGCAGATAAATGACATTAGTGAATCAACTAATGCTTTATATGCAAAATAATAAAAGTAAAAGATGACCTGTAGACTCCTGGTCTGGCTGCTTTCCACCTGTGTTCTGTTCTTTCTTGGATGGGTCCTCATCCTCCCCCCACCAGGACGGCTGGCCATATAGAGGAGTAGGCTTGGATATTGGAGTATCTGCAGCGGCTAGCAGACACACACACAAACACAGGCACAAACACAGACACATACACACCATTAGGTACATGGATACAGAGAGGAAAGAGAGAAGAGGGAGAAGAAAGGGCGAAAGAAAGAACTGAACTTGTACAGCCTCTAGTATTTATGAGACAATTAGTTTATGTCACGTGGTAAAACTTATCGTCATGTCAAGCCACAGCTTTAAACGTCTGGGTTTGGTCTTGCAACAACAAAATATTGCAAAACACAGGAGCTTATATGCCCTGATGAAGGTCAACTAGACCAAAAGCTTGGTTGAATAAAGAAACTCGCATGGACTGCAAGTGTGCAGAAGCTTTGTTCTTCCACTTTGATTTATTTTGGCCTCTAGCACCTTAGACAAGATAGCAGTCCAGTGTGCGGTGATCTTTCTATAAAATACTGGAGCTCAAAATAGTATTACACTACCCATAGCCTCCCTGCATTTTAGAATTCCTGCACATTCCCGCAACACAGAGAGTAGCGAGGGTCAACTTGTGATACCAGTTGAATCACGTGAGCCACCAAAGCATAATCCTCACAGCGTGAGTCAGGACAAAGATAATCCTAATCTTAAAAAATAAAAAAAAATAAAAAAGGCAACTGGCGGCATTACATCAAAATGTGAGGCTTTTCACATATAGCCTAACGCCACCAGCTTGAACAGTGAAAAGACACATGAAAATTGAAGCAATATTGGTACAAAGCAATACAGGATATAGGTCTCACTTCTACAGATAGTGACTCTCATTGCTGGCAAGGATGACCTAGATACTGTATCTCCATTTATCCCCTATACATGAGCAACATGGGGGAAGAGGGGCGAGTCCCACCTCATGCTGTAGCCGAGCTGGTGCTTAGCTGCTGGCAGGCCAGTCCATAGAGACTAGCCAGCCTATATGGCACTAATCAGATAATCTACATGCCTGTTGTCTGCCTGATAGCTAGGCTAAACAAGCTCTCTGGAGTCTAATGCGGAGGCTACACAATCCAAAGCATCAGCAGCACTCAAACACTGTTGCCAGGGACACGCACAATAAGACATCAACAGAGTGACGGGAGGAGCGGAGGGGCATGTTACCAATTCCATTCCCCTTACCCAATCCTCCCTTTCTAGCTAAGGAAAACATAGGGTGAGTGACACAACAAAAATGGCCCAAATACAGAGCTGAACTGTCTTGATTTTATTATTTAACCTTTATTTAACTAGGTTGGTCCCACTGTTTTTCAAGGGAGACCTGGCCAAGAGAGCAGCAAGAAACAAACATAAAAGTTGCAGACCAGCAACCTACAACACTGTACAAAGTCAGAATACAGTCAAAATTATGAAAGGAGCAAGGTAAAACAATGTATAAAATCAAAATCACATAGAGAGAACAAAGAGAGAGCACTCCAAAGTCACAAAACCTATTTAAATGTTGACTAAAAAAAGCAAAGACATCTCTTTATAATGTCTGCCACAAGATCCTTCATTATCAGTTTAACTCACCAAGAGAGACCGTCTCTTTCAACTTTAAATACTTTCTGAGTTCCATGAAGAGGAAGCAGAATACATAAAGCACTTTTGCATAATTCTGTTTTGACCTTAGGGACAGATAACGAAAACAATGACTGAGTCTTTAAACTAATTTCCATCAACTTTTAGGAATATAGGAGCACAAATAATTAGGAAGCAGACCCAGAAGAGCCTTACAGATAAAAATGTAATAATGGGTAAAGTCCATGAGGGGACAAGGCAGGCCAGTGCAATCTGAGCATGAGGGTCCAATGATGAGTGAGGGCTTTACAGTATCTAAGGCACTAGAGGAGGCAGGAGAATACAAAACATCACCATAATGAAGTATTGGTGAAAAGGTGGCGGTAAAAAATTTTTTTTCCAGAAAAATGTGACTTGTTTGTGAAAAAACAAATCCCAGATTCAGTTTTAATTTCTTTGCAAGGTCCTGAATATGTGGCCTAAAGGAAAGGCAGTCAGAATTCCTAAATACCGAAAAGATTCAACTGAGTCACACCCTTTGCCTTCCATGGTAATAATGGGTGGAAGATTTTTCTAGGTTAGTTTATTTTTTGGGTTAGCTTAGTATGCAACTTAGGTAGCAGACTATAAGGACAAAGAATTAGGATATTTTCAGTAACACAGTGCTAATGTGTAAGTCAATAAACTTCGGTGAACTATCCATTTCATGCCCTTATAGGAAATACTGAGCAGCCCCGGGTCCTTTCAGGGTAAACTAGGACCGACTGAGTCACACACTGTACAAGCCAGCAGGCTGGCCTTGCAGACAGCTGGAGAACTGGTCACACTCCACACCCTGTACAGCTGCATGGGAAAACAACAAGAATGTACAGTATACACACACACACACACACACACACACACACACACACACACACACACACACACACACACACACACACACACACACACACACACACACACACACACACACACACACACACACACACACACACACACACACACACACACACACACCTCTCTCAGCAATCAAGCAAGCAAGGAAGTTGTAAGAGATTTGTCCGATTCATGAAACAGTCGTTCTGAGTGATAAAAACAGCAAAATCCAATGTGAAATTCACCTTCTCCAGAGCACAACACTTCTTCCATTTGACACTGACCTCCCATGAAATATACACATTACATCAAGGCTTCCAGTGAAACAAACGCAGCCAAAGAAACCAATTTGCATACAAGTCAACAGAGATATGTACCGGCTCTGGGCAGTTTGATTCAGTCAGTCTGGTTGTGCAGCTGAGTGAAGCACTTTTAATTTCTCATTGTGAGTAGACTTGTCTACTTGTCTTCCCCAGAATGAAACAAACTGAAGGAGAACAGCAACACTGTTGGATTGGGGGGCAGAGTCCAAACTAGCTCAATATCTGCAAGCTAAATTTGCTGGACTTGATAAAAATGATTCCACTATGAAATGACACTTCATTGCAAGTAATGCACATAGCTGTATTTTGTCACTCTGCATTTCTTTAACATACAATGAACTACTTATCTACCTGTGCAACTGAGTGTACACACTTTAATATAAGAGGGAAGGTTAGAGTTATACCAGTTTTTGTGGGAAAATGGATGCACCCTTGATAAATGTGGCCAGTGAAAGTGGCAGAGGTGGGCGGGGTCACAACATACAGCGAGGTTACTCATTAATGGGTTTGGGTGAGCAGGATTACTCACAGCAGAAGATCAACAAGGAGTTTAAAGTCACAGGCTTATAAGATCACTGTGGTTAGCTTATAGCGGCTGGAGATAAAGATACACTCCCATCCTAGTAGGAGACTCGTTGCTAAAAGTAAGATAATGTTTTCCAGGATTCTTATGCAGTTCAATGAGACATTTATTAGGCAATCTGTGGGTTATGAGCCTAGAGCTGGAAAAGTCCTATTTTTAGCCCCAGTAGTAGTTTTCCCAGTAAGCTCATAGGGTGATTATGGAGCAGGAAGCAGTACAATTGCTAAGCCAACAGCCGGAATACGTTTTGTCAGTGTGAATGAACTTCATTCAGAAAGTGCTTCACTAGAACTAACAATCCCCCGACTGTTCCACTGTTGCTTATACTGTAAAAAAGGACTTACTCACGACAGCTAAGGGCAAAAAGGAGATGAGGGCAAAGGGAAGCATGAGCGACAACAAATCCACCACCAGCTACATGGACAGAAGTGCCAACTTGGCACCAAAAACCTACACACCTTTCTAATTCTTCTAGGACACGTGTTAAACCATCAGCAGCACCCCACCTCTTGTTGCAAGCAGCCAGGCATGGCCGTCAGAGATAAGACTGTTTGTCCTTAACTCCTCACCCCTTAGCTGGGCTGGCAAGCCCTCACTCATGCATACTCATCCTGCCAACTCTGGGATCTACTCCTTTACCGAAGCCACAGAACTGCGGCTATAGTCTCTCAGCTCACAAGGCAGCCTGATCTCGCACTGGGGAAGCTCTTAATAAAAGAAGCCATGTCTGCCTTATCAAGAGATCTACAGTCTACAGTCATGCAGCACATGGAGACACAAAGACTTCCTCTTCCTTGTGCGTGTGAGCATGGCATTCAAATCCACTTTATTAAAAACAGTTCCCCTTAGGCACAAGAACAATTACTGCTCTTCTAATGTGTAAAACCCTAAATCAGCCAGGTTGCTGGTTGTATCATATTTACTATGATGGGACTGTGCTATGAGGGGTTACCTGTGGCAGAGTGGGCTCTGCGCTCAGCCCTGTCCTGCAGTTTGACATTGGAGGAGTCAGAGTCTCGGCTCTTCTCTGAGCTCTGCGGCTGCTGTTTTTCCTTCTTCCTGGCCTCTAGGGCCTTTATACCGAGCTGCAGCTGGCTGGTGTACTTCTCATGCTGCAGACAGAGACAGGAGGGAAGCAGGATGTGAGAAATCTTCTCACCAACAATCACTACAGATACAATTGCCCACACAAACACACATAAGGAAGAATATCCACCACGGACCTCGCTTCACAGTGTTAGCTTATTTTTCTTATTATTTACAATGGAAAGGAGGCTTCAATGTGTAGAAAAGGTTAAAAGTATTGACACTTAAAGCTAAAATATGCAACTTTTTTGACATTAAAATAACAATAAATAAATAGGATATATTGTACATCATCAGTCTGTCTCTTTGTGACCCTGTGTGTATATGTGCAAATCCCCTTGTTTGCCTGAAATTGGCTTTTCAATGAAGTTCAAAGTCTTGGAGTGTAAACCTTTAGCTGTGGAAGTGGTTCCTGTAGCTATCAAGGTGCAGCTAGCTGTCACAGAACAACAACAATGGCCAAAAGCAGTAAGAAATGAAAGAACAGTGACGCTAAATGTGCAGCAGTCAAGAACTGTTCAAAAACACAGGCAAACATCGGCATTGCCTGTTTGTTTTTTTAATTTATTTTAAATTGACTGCGTATACTGGCTGCTTCTTCAATGCCTGTGGTGGCTTTACGGATGCTGGTTACCTCTAGATGCTGTTTCAAAGTAGACAGCTCATCAGGATAAGTGACAAGTGGTGGGGCGGGAACTTGACTAAATGAGGGGGAGGAGGGCGGGACTAACAATGTACTTCCTGCCTCAAGGTGAAAAGTTGCATATTGTAGCTTTAAGCAGAAAAAGAGACACTCATCGGACACCGGCTGTCAGCTCTACTTACTTTCAGAGCTTCCTCTGGGACCTTGTGTTGACTTTTCTCCAGGATGTACACATGAGCATGTGGGGGAGGTGTTAAGGTACGCATATTATCATTTGGCTAAATTGTTGTACAGCGAAGTAATGATGTAATGTGTCCATTATACACTTAATCACCGTAGTGAAATTCTCCTTTAGCTTTCCCCCCTCCACAGGGATTTCTGAGCGCAGGGTCGGCTACAGAACAGCCCCCCATGAAGCTCATAGGGATTCGCTGTCATGTTCAAGGACGCTTCACCAAGGTAGACGCTTGCTGACACATTCCCTTAGCAGCTGAATTTCAATAGTTTTCTGGGTTTCTTACATCCTCTGTCTCCTTGTCTCCTAACACTATTGTAGATTAGGTTAAAAGTACCTTCCCTCCTTCAGTGCAATTGTTCAGGGTGGCAAGGTGAAAGGAAGCGGGTCAACAGCACAGAATTATTAAGATTCAAACAAGTTCATATCTTCACTCTTTCCACATGCCACATACTACATGGTCAGTTCTGGTAACTCTCAAATATTTCTGTACTCTCTAAGCAGCTTTCCTCCCCTGTTATCTAAACTGAATTTCACCATTCATGGGTTTTCTACTCTAGGGGTCAAAGGGTGCGGGAGATTTTCTGTTTCACAGTTGACCATAATCTAAACCCCCTGACTGAAAACCACAGGGAATTAACATGCTGATGCAGCGCCGAGCAAAGACCACAGAAAATGTAAAAAATTCTTGACTCAAACAGCTGCCTACCAGCGGCTGTGAGCTCATTTTATTGTGGGCTGCTAATCACGGACTTAAACTATTCCAACTGAAGGAGAGCACACAGATGGTAGAAAGTTAGCCAATGCATTAAACAGATCCAATCAAAAGTTAAGCCAATGACAAGTCAACGAGATGCAACTAAAACTCAAATGAGCATAATTGAAAAGGATATCGTAACCGAAGCGGATGACATCTGAAAGCTTGAGGGTGATGTATGTCTGATCCGGGATTCTGAGGTCATTCACAAATGTCTGTGAAGGAGAGAAAAAAAAAAGATCATGCTTTAACGATGCCGAGTATCATCTGACCTGGCTATTAATAAAGTGACTGTGTTGACACGCAGGTGACAGGCTCTCTATTTCCCTCTGACATGCAGCCAGAACGGCCGTCGATACTGTGAGCCCGAGCTGCTTTGCATTTGGCCCTTTTCCCACTGAAAGTTAAGCCACCTGCACATTAAAACTCTGATGAGATTATGTTGTTACGTAATGGCCGTCTAGGCTCAAGGAGAATGCTCCAGGGCCAGGTGGACATGCAGCGTAGTGACACTGAATACACACTAACTCCCATGCAACATGACTGGGGCCTATTGATCAATTCAATTATCTCCTGCCCAAACTAACAAGTGGTAACACAGATGTTTCAGAGGTAGTTTATTTTCAGCATCACTAAATGTAAAGAAACACAATGCCATCAGTCCACAAGAGAGAGAATGTATGTCCAACCCTTATTCAATCTAGACTGAATAAAGATTATTGTCCGAATAATTGGGGAAAAAAACAACAAACGGCCATGTTGGATTTCAGTTACAGGTCCTTGCTGTTCTGCTCTGATTAGTTTGGCTGCTGTAACCAGGGCCAAAAGAAACACTCCAGGAGAACAATGAACGGTTTCTCCCACTGCTCAACCCTGGATTTCATTGGGATAATGGTGCAATGAAGTGGCAACAGAATGGGGGAAGGGGTGTTACAGAGACAGATAAGAAGAATGGAAGTCCAGAAGTAAGGGGTCCAGGCTAGCAGGAAAATCCAGTCCCCTGATTACCTCTGTTCTACCAACCGTCCCCCTGTCTCTGGCACAGAGACGGTCTTTTGTGCTCGGGCCTTAAGGGAACTGCTTTGGATTTCAGACTGGAGCCTCTGAGGAGCCCTGTGGCTGGCTGGCTCCTTTATCACTGTGGGCCGAGGCAGGTTGTCTGACACTAGAGACGGACTCACTCACCCCATTCAAGCTGCCCAGGTCCTTCACCATGTGCTCATCTGTGTTCTGGTCATAGTTGACCACGGCGTGCTGCTTGTCCACACTCCGTGACTGCAAAGTAAAGCAAAAGTCATTATCGTTCCTAGACTATGACCTTAATTTAAGACCCATGTGTAGGTAAAAACTCAATATTTGAGCAGAGCCAGACAGACCAACTACTGATTATACTGAATGAAGTGAGGCTGGGCTGTTGCTGTAGGTTACACTAACAGGTCCTAACAGTCCCTACTCATTACAGATGGCCCTTGTCTACCAAACATTGCCCACAGAGCTCAAGTCCTTATGCACACTGTCAACCTACCATTAACCAGTATGAAACATGTTTACTTCTGAATATGCCTTCATCAATTAAGGGTGAGTGCAAACTGAGTGAGCGATTCACACTGGTCCACTCTCTCTCCTCTGCTCATTAGCCACTCCAGGCCTCCTCTTCACAAAAATCAAAGAGATTAAAGTCGACTGCCAAACTCATTTGCAAAATTAACGCTGTCCTTCAATGGTTCATTTGTCGGGTTGTCACAAACGATTCCACACCAGCCATTAACTGGGATAAACAGAGTTCAGAAGCTGTGTTCCATCATGTACTGCCTGCGTTTTCCTATCCCATGAGTGGACTTTCAAATGACAGAAATAAAATACTTTATGCAATAAATACTGCCTAAAGTGACATGTTTATCAATCCATTCACCCACTTCATTAGATTGCCGTCTACACTGCAGCAACACTGAGAACTCTACATCTCTAACTTTGTGGCTCTTAGCTGTTTGGCCTGTACTCAATCACAACAACACTCTACTTTTCACTTTGGCCCCTCTTATCAGACAGAAAATGTTACCTCTGGCACTAGGCAACAGTGAACACTGCACTGGCCTAGAGACAAAATACAGTCACCATTAATGTAGGAGATTCATGGTCTAAATGCTGGTCCTGTAGAGGCGGATACTGATCACACACCAGTTGTTATGGAAAGTGAAAAGACTCAAGTCTATGCCCTGAGCTTTTCCATTTGATATGACTCCAGTTACACTCAATCACTGCTTTTCGAGCCAGACAGCATTCTCACGTTACAGAAACTCATCTGTGGTTAGAGTGGGGTTTTTTTGAATGGAAAAAAAATGCATTGTGCTGCAAACACGAAAACAATAGATTAAAGGGTTGAAGACGGTTTGGGGCTGCACTTGTCCGTGTGCCAAACCAGGAAGCGGTCCTGAGCACTTAAACAGAGCAATAGAAAAGTCTGCATCATTTCAAACTGGGAGAAGCTGTGGTTTTTCCTGGATCCGGCGACGCCTGAATGTGGACACGAGTGACTTTTCAATTCGGCCGACCTCTGCGGTGGGCAGGGCTTTTTCTGAGCATACCACACTGAGTAAGGAAAGTATAAACAACTTCTTCTGAGGCAACATTCCTTTTTTCACTGGCCTAAATACAGAGTGTGGAGAAAACTAGAGGGAGAACAACATATTAAGACTGCTGAAGAATTTCCAAGTGGGTATATTCTGCCGTGCAGAAAAACAAGATGGTGGAATGCGTCAGTTGCCCTTTATGTCATTGTTTGAAAGCCTGCCTGGGGCAATTTTGCGAGAAGGCCCCCATCACCAGGTTACACACTTAGAAATGCACACTTCTCAAGCATGCTGGGAACCTCCCACTGGTGTCTCACACGTTTATGCGACTGGCTGTCCTGTCAGAAGTCAGTTGGACTAAGGCATCTGTCTCCTATGCATCCTTTCACAGACTATGGTGAAGATTCATATGACATACTGCTGGTGTTTGCTGTGTAAACACAAACTTCTGCACAGTGTCACAATCAAAGCGCACACTCACACACACTTTCTCTCTCCGTCTCTCTCTTTTACACATACACACCTGTAGCATTAGCTCGCAATCTTCCCGGCCCACGAAGATCATCTCCCGTGGCAACCGGTGGCGTGTGCCAGAGCTGCTGACCAGGAACCATGATGTCACACTCATCTTGGAGCCACGACTCAAAGCCTTCTTAGCATCCTGGGAAAAGACAGAAATGTTTAGAGACGACTGGCAAGACAGCATTTCACTAACAGTCGAAGCAATCTGAGAGTTGGATGACAGTACTTGAGTGTGGTGCCACTCTGCAGACATGATCAGGCATGATTCTCCTCACAACATTCAATACCTGAGTCGCTGAACAATGCTTGGTGTCCTAAAAATAAACGGCTCTATTGAAAATGTGCCTCTATTTAGAGATTACCGAGGGAAAGTTATTATCTAGCCTAACCCAAGTTAGGCCTGATTATCCAACCCATTCCGGTCTGGCTCTCTGAGTGTGTCACTATTGGGCTAGTGTTATTAAATCACCAGTCTGAACATATTTTGTTTGTTGGTCATTCAACTGGTTTAGGGTTAGACAGGATTCCCGGTGTCATTTGGTGATATATATCTTCACACACCACACCTAAACTGCCAAAACAAATGTCCTTATTAAATAAAGCATATAGTAGAGTCTGATATGATAGAAACCCTTGACTGACTTCTGTGTATGTAAGCATGCTGGGGAAGCCTGTTGCAAACAGGCGCCTTGGAGTAACACATTAAACTTCCAGTGCTCAGGTTTTTACTTCCTGTAAGGTTAGCTAACTAAACACCGTTGCCAAAGCACTATTAGCCATAACTCAACTTTATTAGAACGTATTTATTGTCTAGCAATGGCACTATTAATATCTATTAGGACACGTTAGTGACTGTTGGAGCCTCGGTGACTTTTATGGCACACTTAGTCCAGACAGGTTGACGTTATGTGGCTCTGGCTACATCGAAACAAGCTGCTTTTTCCAATGATTTGCTCCCAACAAGGACGTACCTTTAATGCCAGCTCCGCTTTCCTCTGAAGTAAAGCCAGTGTTTAACGTCCTAGAGTAAATTAAATTCGATGACCCAGATATATTACAAGAGCAGGAAACATTGAACAGGTAAATTGCGATCACACCCTCTCCTTCCTCTGGGAATGACAAACGAGCGAAACTATCCAGTCTCCTCCAACGCCTCTGCTCTCTACAGGGTGACGTAGCTTGACAAGTCCCATCAAATGCATTGTGAGTTCAATCGGAGAGGTGGGAAAACAAAGAGCTCTCACTCTGTATCTTTTTCCGAGTACAGAAAACGTCATCGTGGAAAAATTGAAGCCCATAGCCTGCTCTCAAGGTGCTACGTTTAGCACTTTTAAACATCAGTTTATCATTGCCAAATTAACTGTAAACACTATCACCATTACGCCATTAAGTAAACACAAGAAAGTAAAACTATCGGGATTTTGATATAAAATTACAATTTATTGTTAAATAGGTGTAGGCTATGTTCTGATATGAAGAAGTAGATAACAAGGTCGGTGGAAAAGTAATTTTTCATTTCATTGGGACTTTAACTTGTTCCACTATAGTAGCCTAGATAGTGAAAATATGTACAGTATGGTGAAACATGGCTGTAATGACGACCTTGTTGTAGCACATTCTGTGGGAATGAGTTGAGTCATAAGTGTAGAAGTACAAGTTACATGTTCAAGTTATAGTTACATGTAACAGCCTACTGATAGGAAAAATTCATTGTTGTTCACGACTCACTCAAAACCCAACAAACAACATCTGGAAAGAAAAAAAAACACAAAAGGCTTATTTGGACCAAGTTATTTACAAACCTAAAACAATGCCAACAGCCAAAGCAAAAAAAAAAAAATGTTTTTGCAATCGGTCGATATGGTAACGGCAAAATTACATTAAGAGAGCGCATGCGTAAGGATTAGCAGAGCGGAAGGCGGGACAGAGTTTTAACGAGCATTCATCTTTTCATAGACGATCTTTGGCTCTATTCACGCAACGACAGGAGTTTGTTTATCCTACGTCTCACTTCAGCACGGTCGAGCGGGGCAATGGAAAGAAATCAAAACATCCTCGCTTTTAAGTCAAACAATATTGCTGTTCGGTGACTTACTGTACCGAACGACGAGCGAAACAAATCCAAACTTTGCCAGCTGCGACAGGAATTAAGGGGATTTGTCAATTAAAATATATGCGAACCGTTGTTGTGAATTAATGTTGTTTGACAGTGACTTGAAAATTAGTAGAGGCAAGGGCGTAACTTTGGTTTGAACATTGGGGGGGTTGAGACCTCCATAACTGTCTAGGGGGGGTCCGGGGGCATGCCCCCCAGGAGATTTTTTTAAAGAACAGCTGTGAAATTTTAGGGGGAAAACCTACTGATCAATAAATCAAACATGAAATCACAAGATTTGTGAACAGTTGATTAAACCAACAGTTCAGAAAGTCACCACCAAACCCCATTGTTCGGTTACTGAACAATGGGTTACCAGTAAATTATATTTTATGCATGCTAACATTAATTACATTATATTATTGATATTGTCTCTGCCACCTAAGATCTGCCTCCTAGCTGGGTCTGCTTCAGACACTCATGTGATACTGTTGTGTATAATACTGCCACACTGCCTATATCTCGCTCTCTAGAGGGCCCTATTCACATGTTTAGGTCCAATCTCTAATCACCATTGAGTGGCAACAACAACAACAGCAAAGAAATAATTATTGGAAAACATTCATCCAATCAGGGAGATTTTTTTTTACCAACTAACAGCTTAATGCTTGATTCTACAGCATTTTCCCCACTAATGTCCCTATAAAGAATGGTCTTTTGTGCACTTGCTCACTGCAATGGAACCTCAAATAAATAGGTTAGTTTAATCACCATCAAGATCTTTACACATCTTGAACACACCTGGGACATAGACCTATTTGTAAAAATCAAGAACTAAATGCTTTTAGACCACTTTCTATCTAAAGATCAGCAGAAAGCAGTTCAAAGGTCATATATATTTCATGACATGGTGTAATAAACAGCTGAAGCTAGTGTGTTTTCCATGAGAAGCCTTATCAACAGTACAGAAACAAGCAACTATGCAATAGAGAACAACATGTTTTAAAAAATTGATCAGATCTACTTCTGTCAGTTGCCAATCAGCCTTGGGCTTTTTACACGGGAGACGACAGCCGCACGAGGCGCTCACCGCGCCTCATGTGAAGGGAAAAAATAGCTGGTGCTCCGCCGTGGTAACCATAGAAACGCACAACTGTGTAGTCTACAAGATGCTGCTAATGACAGCTAGCAAGCTAACGTTTGCATATGTTTACATAGCCATATAACTACTGAATTGTAATGTACATAGTCTACCTCATTTTTTTATTTTATTTTTTTTAACCTAAAGACAACTGCTGACAGTCTGAAGCCCAAACCAGCAAAGAAGTCAGTGTTCCCCAGGGCGTCAATGGTCCAGGAAGCTGCTGTCATGGCAACACTTGATGGTGTCTTTGAACATTTCATTCCATCACCTGCTGACAGAGAAAAACTGGGAACCAAGGTCATGCCACTGACAGAGAATCTACTAACCCTTCTCAGTTACTTCCTGTGGGTTTACATCACTACGGAGGACAACATGCTCAATGCACTCTTATGACAGAGACGTGTCGCTGATTGTGGAGAGAACAGCAAAAGAAGTTGATGTGATCCTGAGAAAAAACAGATCTACGGAACCTTTGGAGGCTGACTGGTTCAGGAAACTTATTGTGAACGTAGCAGCCACAGAAATCTCAGGATACCTTCTGGATGAGCATCTTAATGGGCCAAAGAAGGCGCAGATAACCCGAAGATGTTGGAACATCACTGGAGGGAAAGGACAGTCAGTCTCATTTGGTAATCTTTCTTCTCCAAATGTCACTGGAAAACTTACCTATGCTCCTTCAACCAAGGTTTCTGCAAATTTCAAAGAGAAAGATTTCAGCAAATTGGCTCCTGAGCTTTCCACTACGATGGCTGCCCTAGCAATCCCAGAAGCCATTGCAAGACCTCTGAGTTCTGCTCCAGTAGACACTCTTGCCACCCACTCTGGAGCTGTAAAGGAGGACTCTGTGTCTTCCAGACTCAGTGTGTTGGATTCAGACGTTGCCTCTAAGCAGGCCATCAAAGCAGAACAAGAAGCCCCTCTACAGCTTCCCGCCTCTGCTCCCCTGGGGACAACTGTCATGACAATAATGACTTTAAATGAATACTCCACACATTTCATTGGTGACTTCTACACACTGGCTTTGGAGGCTGGCTCTAAGTTGTCCATCACAACATTCCAGGAAGCCATTTCAAAACTCCTCAGCTTTGCTCCTGTGGACTCTCTGGCCTTCATCAGAGCAAAGACAGGAAAGAAGAATTCCAACTCTTGCAAAGCTGTTGTAAGAAAGGTGGCAGCAAAGTTTGCTACCAAACAGGATGTCAGGGCCGGCCTAGATGCCACTGCAAGACTCACCTACGCTCCTTCAGATGTTTGTGTCTCCACAAATGTAGAAGCAAAAGTGGTTTCTTCAGCTTCAAGGTATAAGATGACCATAGTGATTGACATGCATTCTGCCAAAGTGGAGCAGGATCACACTGGACCACACCCTGCCACCTCTGCACCTGTGGATCCTCTTGTCTCCACACCTGCTATGAAAGCAGTCCTTGGTGAGGAGGAGGAATCTGGAGCTGTGGCCACACTGGGTGAGTTACAGATATTGTACAGAGAAAAGTAAGTAATAGCCTATATAGAAGAACAATGATGCTGTTAAATGTGACAAAGGTAAAACAAGAGAAGATGTGAATAGGGAACCATAAAAATTAGAAAATATATCGCTGCTATTATTCTTTTTCTTTTGTTTTTCCAATACAGATGGAACCAAGCCCAAAAAGACCAAGAAGAAGGGAAAGTTCAAGGCATTTTTCAAGCGTCTCCGAAAGGCACTGACACGTTCCTTCAGGACCTGAGAGGCCGATCCTTGAGTACACCATGATCCCTTTATCAACCAAATAAAGGAAAACAGGCATATGCAGCTGTGAATTTCATTTCTACTGTCCATACAGTATCAGTTGCTCTTACTGAACAAGTAGGATCATGATATTACTTATCAGCTAATAATTTTGATACCCTAGAGGGAATGGGATCCCAGCAATTTACAGTCAGTATCTGTAATAGCCTACACCAAATCAAATATAAGTTGATGGAGGTAGACCTAATGTTTTACTACCATATATCATCAGAGAAACAAAAATGCTCTAGTGATGATGTGTGAATATGAAATACCACCAGCAACTATCCAAACGGAAATTTCTTTTTACACATGCTACCCGCTAGATGGCACCATAGGTCCAAATTACTTATCTCCAGCAAACCTTCCATGGCTATGAAAGTCGTTTAGGACAGTGTGAATTAACTGAGGTCAAACCTGCTTACCAGACATTTTCAAACTTACATCCCATTCACACATGCCCATATTTTTGTTCACTTTTAGTAAGTGAGGTGGTGGTAAATAAAAAGTTGAAGAAAAAAATACATTAATTTATCCCCCCCCACACCTCATAGACCTCATATACAGTAGATAATGTCAGTCTAAAAGGGTGGGTCTAAAAAGGTGGATGAAGTGAGTTTAGGTGGGTTTACTGTCCACTACATCCCTGCTTTTAGTGTCAAGTGTTACCTGTTTCCCAAGGGTCCTGACCCCTGTCACAGAAACCCCCCACCCACCCTCATATAAAGAAACCTGCTCTTTCACCGAATTATGACCACCACTCTCTTTGTCTCTCTCCCACAAAGCATCTAAGAGCATCACATCCCCATGAATCAACAATCTACCAGCGTCAAAAGGGGAAAACCAGACACTGAAAGGCAAACATTTTAAAGTAACACCAACCTGAATAGCATCAGGAAAGGACTAAGTGTTATTTGTTTCAAAAATGTGTCCCTTTAATGAAACAGGCCTATCTAACAAAGCTGAAGAAACTGACCTGGTTTCCAATACCCTACATTCAACGTGTGGTTCACTTTTCATTTTGCCTCCCATTAGTACCACTCTAGAACAGAAGTGATGCTTTGAAAGACACTTCTGTTCCAAAATCCAACCACATGGCAAATGCTTTTCCTCTGAGTTCCCGGTGTTTTTACTACCTGCTACAATTTTTCTGTATAATTGTCTGTATATGAGTAAGGAGCCTGGCCTTGACCTGTAAGACACGGGTTCAAGCCCTGTGTCAGAAGGATCAGTCCTGCTGAAGTGTCCTTGAGCGAGAGATATGACAGGAAATATTTTTGCCTGTAGGTATACAGTAAAAGAGAAAGGGTGTAGCTTGTGGGGTGTGTGAGTGACAAGTCCCCCTCGCAGCCCGGCACCATGTTACCTCCAGGGAGGGAGGGAGGGAGGGAGAGCCGGCCCGGGGTGGAGCTGCAGCCACAGAGCAGTGCAGCTGGAGTCAGGTGAGGGACGGTTGTCAGGTGAGCGCCACACTGGGCCAAAACCACGGGTCTCAGCGCGGTGCGGTGCAGCTGGCCAGAGACAGACTGCGAGCCCTGGCTGTCAACATCTGCTCCATGAGACTGTACCATCTGCCCGAGGCCCGGGGGAGCGGCGTCTCCGTCTCCGAGCAGCTGCGGAGCCGCAGACGTGGACCCGAGCGCTCCTGCTGCAGAGGCGGAGAGCGGGGCCAAGGCACCGTCACAGCCGTCCAGGCAGAGCCGCTGAGCGTTAGTCATTTGTCTCAAACACTTATCTGCGCTTTGTCCGGGGGAGTGTGATCACATCTAGATTCAGGCAATACACGAACTCATTATTCTGCTCATTATGCACTATTCTGTATTTGTGTTGGAGTGACTTTACTGATATGGCTACAGAAGCGTATCAACAATTCAAAAATCATATATTCTTCACATTTGCATTTTTCTTACACACCTATCCACAGTGATTTATGATGGGTGCACCACTGGAATGAGTTTCAATTTTCCAGATCACCAACTTCAAAAGTGACCTGTAAGGACTGCAAAAGTCACATAAGAGTAGCAAATATTCATGTTTCTAAAATGATCTTGTATGAAAAGTGCAAGTTAAAGACATAAGACACAGGCAGAAAAAGCAGGAAAGGTGGAAGGAAAAGGACATGATCAGGTGGAAATAGATGGGGGGAGATGGGGAATATCAACAGCGTTAGTGTGAAAAGCAGCATATAACTGTAGCTGTACTAGTATTGAAAAACTGTTTTTGATTATTTTTCTGTAAACTGTAGAATTTCACCTCTCAAAATTCAAAGAGGAAGATGTTTCTCTGAGTCAGAGTATTCAACTAAGAGCTTCAGCATCATGATGACAAGGCCGAATGAACAGTGAGAATTTCTAAGCAGTGATCAATATCTCACAATATATTTGCCCAAATATAATGGATTAAGTTGCAATTCATTCATTTGTATGTCTTCAAGGATAGAGCTTTAAATATTTCACACCAAAACACGAGTCTACACAGCTGTCATTAAGACCTTTTATTTCATCAATTTGAAAGAAAACAGAAACAGTAAAAACAGTGTACAAAGTTTATATTATTTGTTTACTAAAGCTGGTGTCCTCAGTCTCGGGAGTATGGGAGGGCAGGTACAAAAAAAGTTGAAATAAAAAATAAAAAGTATAAAATGAATTTCCCTATTTTCAGAGGGTGACAGCAAAGGGTGAGAGTGCATAGGAATAAGTAACAATCAGATTCAAAAATTGAACAAAAAAGGTTTGCAAACGATTGAAGTGAGAAACAATATAATAAAAACCATTACATTCAATAACGTATGATGCACTTTTGAATAATGATTATCAGTCATCTTAAAAAATACTGAAGAGTTCTGGAAACCTCGAAGTATCGTAGTACGCTTTGAAATAAGATTTTCGGTTTCCAAGATTCTCAGTTTAGCTTCAGCCATCTGCAAAAGGGGAGTAATGATTCAAACAAGCAATTTTTCTTTTATTTGTATCCACAACAGTTCAATTTACATTAAAAAAAAGAAGCTAATTTAGTCTTTACCAACCATAAAATACAAATAAGAGTCCAAATACAATCATTTTGGGGCTGCAAAAGTGCATATCATTGGCACAGTCAAACTCATTTTAGTCAATGCTGGTCTCATATAAATAACAACTCAGAAGCTTTGTGAAGGGACAGAAGCCCCCGATCGATCGAAGCACATCAAAGACGACTCTTTGTGTATTTTCCCCTGAAGCCCAGTTTGTTTGCAGAGTTTTCCTAAAGAGGTGTATTATGTTAAAGTGACCTCATTGAGGCTGCAGCGAGTGCACTGGGCGGAAAACACCCAATACTGTACTTGGGAGGAAAAACCCAGAGGAGAGAAGAGTTTCCGATTGGCCGGCGAGGACTGGGGTACCTGACCGGCCCAATCAGAGGGAAACCAGGAAGTGTTTGCAGCACAGCATTCAGACAGGAAGGCATCAGGAACTAAGCACTTTACTTCGGGGCTGCTGGAGGAATTATTTATTATGGTGAACAGGCAACCGGGGGTCTCTCACGACTGTGGTGCGCAAACAGTTACAGCCCAAATCCATCGCAAGCCAGCTTCCACATACCTTAATGATTACTCTGCCTCTGCATTCTTTGCATGTCTGCCATTCCTCACATCAGACTGTATTGCACAATTGATTTATCAGACCCATCATGGTGTGGCATAACAATATAACTGAGACGTATCGGTGTCTGTTTTGCACCGGGGCGGTAGAATAGTAATCAAAAGCCTCTCTAGAAGGTGACATTTTAGTCTCAGGAGAATCAACCATGTGTTACGACACGTACGTTATGCAGAAAGATTGACTTTATTTGACACGGTACATTCATTTTTGAAGCCAAAAAATGTTTTGAAGACTTGGTCATAATGGTAACTGAATTGTTTGGAAGTCTTGGTGAGGAAAACATGGATCCGTCACTCACTCAACAGACAACATGCTCACATGATGTTGGTCCACAGTATGCCTATTTTCCATTTTAAACGGTCGATTCAAATTCAATTGGATATTATCAATACAAAATGGCCCTTTTCAAAATTCATAGCAACGGCCTAATTTGTGCATAATATAACTCTTCCCTATTCATTATGGTGCACGGCCGCCTGCTCAGTATACAACATAACAAGCAGGAGATGCAGGGTAGTGTTTACTCTTGCCATGGACAGTCTTCTTAGGCCACACAGAACAACCACAGTTTTCTTTGTTTTGTCTAGTATTTCCTCCTTCCTGTAAAACACAACTTGCAGATTGTAATGTTATATCCACCAACATTTGTAGGCCATGCTGGCAGGACCGGGCTGCGGCCCCAGTCTTTTGAGTGTGCAGTCGGGCGGGGTGAGGGGAGATGGTGGGTCCGGAGGAATGTATCGAGGGTTGTTCAGGCTGTCCCACTGGCAGAGTAGGAGAACTGGGGGAAGTGGGGTCTCCGCTCACTGTCGAAGGAC
Organism: Centroberyx gerrardi; assembly: GCF_048128805.1. Lineage (NCBI taxonomy): Eukaryota > Metazoa > Chordata > Actinopteri > Beryciformes > Berycidae > Centroberyx > Centroberyx gerrardi. Next base: position 16,678,533 of record NC_136013.1, on the reverse strand, counting down.
TCCATACTGTCATCTGGGGGCGGAAGGGGGAGAATTAGTTAGTTAGTTGATTCTTCCACTATACCACTGTCACTTACTGGATTATCTCACTGTTTTATTTATTTACTTATTTTAAATATAATCACTTCATTAATATGATGCACGTAGCTGTAACACTGACCTGCATCTACACACAGTGTTTAGGAATAGCAGTTGATGGACTTTGTGAGAATCGATACTGTATTCATGGCACTGGCTCTCCAGGAGAGGGCAGACTACTCTCAAGGGAGTCAGGCATGCCTGTTGAACGGTTTCTGCACTCACATTAATGAGCAACCCAAAACTACCCGAAGTCTCATCCCAGACACATAAACTCTGTGACTTGACGAATTTGTTTGATTTCAAAGCAGATTCATGGGACATTCTCTCACGGGCCTGACAGCGTTAGATTTAACATAAAATGAAACTTAAAATGAAACAATGATGCTCATCTTGGGGTTTTCACATGAAAACTCAAACAAAAAAACAGTTCCAGCTTTAGCAGCTTGACTAGCAGCTTGACTGAACTGAAAACTCAACTTCTCAACTTCATTCTTAATAAAGTCTCAGAGGAGGCGGAGGAGAAATTGATCAGACAAGTCAGATGGCAACTCATCTCCTCTCAGAGGTTAGACAACAGATCCACTTGGGACTCCTGTCCACATCAGCCTTCCTGTCACACTCAAACACAATGCCATGAAGCTCCAAGCTGTGAGGAGGAACAGTTTGATGGTGTGAAGTAGTGAAGCAGCTTTGTGTTCTGTCAGATGTATCGGATGTGTGTATGGGTAAGTGAGTGTGTTATGTGTGTGTCTGTGTTACCTTGTCCGGGTGGCGTGATAGTGATGGTCTGTGCTGTGAACTCCTCATCAAAATACCGTGTGTCCGTCTCCGAGGTAACCTGGGGCTTAAAAGGCGGGACCAGCTGTTGGGGAGGAGAAGAGGCATGAGCGTTTCAGCACATCAGGGCCGTCAATCACAGGGGAAACAGTTGTCGCCCTGGTGACTTTCTACATCGTCTCTACATGGTGGCGCTCCAAATGACGCAACGTTATTGATCCCCGGGGGAATGCTAAGCTGTATGAGCTTGGTGAATGTGAACATTACAGATTCTGACCTTCTTCTCATAAACGTCTTGCCATTCAATCCCTGCGAAGAACTTGTGCTGCATGATTTCCTTGGCATCGTCAGGTCCTCCACCTAACCTGGAAGACAAGTACACAACAACAAAGAGTTAAAACAGGATGAATGAATGAATCAATCAGCTTCTTTTACAAGAAAGTTTCATGAATGCTATTCTTATTACTCTTATCTCAAACTTTTCCGCTCATGACCCCCGGAAAACGAAGCACAGGATGGAGAACTTTGAGACCAAATAACATTTTTTATTTCCACTTCTCAGGCTATTTCATCATATGAAGAAACCTAGAGGCTGCAAATATTCATTATTTCACAAGAAAAAGGGCATTTATCACACAGAATACAAAGATGATAATACACCTATATTAGGAATGATGCAGCGGAGGCACCTCACCTCTGCTTGGGGTCCTTCTTGAGCAGGCCGGAGAGCAGGGAGCGTCCCTCAGGTCCTAGTGTCCGCGGGAAGCGGATGTCTTCCATGAGGATGAGCTCAAACAGCTTCTCGTGGTCCTGGTTGTAGAAGGGCAGCCGGCCGCACATCATCTCGTACATCACCACCCCCAGACCCCACCAGTCCACCGCACGGCCATAGTCGTTGTCTTCTAGCACCTAGGGGATGGGTGGGATGGGTGAGGGGGGCAGAGGAGAAGATTAAAAAGTCTTAGCTTAGCTTAGCTTAGGGTTGTTTATCTAATGCAGCTGCTGGGATGCTTATGTGCTATTTTAACGTCTTGGGAGGGGTGCCACTTTGCTGTTGTTATAAAATAAAGAGAGAAAAAACAGACACAAAATCCTACCTGACAGCATATTCTAAGATGTAATGAGCTGAAGCAAAAGTGCACAATTCAGTTATTTTGGTTTTGTAGCTGCACGGTTCAATCATTACAGGTTTAGCTGTCAGTGTCGGTTGTGTTTGGATGTTAGAAGGCTGTGAAGACAGCAGCTCTTTAGGCTGTATATACAAAACCCCAAGGCTACTGGCCGGCCGCCCCCCCCCCCCCCCCCACCCACCTCTCCATCAAGTTCACCAGCTCTCCCCCTGGTCTGGCTGTCGAGGAGCCCCAGCCAACACTGACTCACATCTCACATTAGGAGCAAGGATAGAGTTTCCCCTGGAGCCCTGCATATTTAATCACCAGCGGGCCATGGTACGTGTACACACACACACACACACACACACACAGATCAACAAGCAGCAGAGGTGAGGCTAGCCTCAGTAAGCATATGTGTGGCAGCCAACACAGACAAGCATCTTACACACAGCCCACACAATGAAAAAAACCACGGCCATAGCGAGGCAAACACAATTCTTATTCTTTTTTCTATAAGATGACTTTTCTCGACAGTTCTTAATGAGTCAAACTCCTTCAGCATTGTGCTTACTGAACAGAGCAACCTGTTGCATGACTAATGCGCTGCTGAGCAGAGTTGTTCCAAGGTCTCTGGGGACATGTACTGGATTCTACTTCGCCAGGCGGATGTTGAAGGTGAAATCAAGACAAGGAGAACAGTCTGTTCTTTTAAACCTCAAGCAGCGTGATGCCAGGCGATTCAGGCCTAAGAATAGAATCATAGGTAAAAAGACATGGGCGGATTAATAGAATTAGATACGGACACCACAGTGCACAGGCCGGGTGAGATGGTCCTGGAAAACAGATGGACGGATGTGTCCGTAAAAGGAACAAAACTGCTGTGTGTGCGTGTGTGTGTGTGTGTGTACGTGCACGCACGCAGCTGCGCATGTGTCAGTGGGCACACCGCCTGGCGCTGTGGTGAGTGGCGAGCGTCGAGGAGGAGGACCGGGAGGGCAGGGGGAGTAACGTGAAGCCGGCGTGGTGCTAGGATTACTGGGCCGTCTCTATTTCCAGCGCTGCTGTCGTGTGATTCACACCGCGCGACAGCTGGGCCCGCAGCTGCCCCATATATGTAGAAGAGCGCCACAGCTGTGAAGCTGCCAGGAGCGCAGGAGCCAAGCTCATCCCTCATATACGTAACCAGGACTGCCTGCCTGCCTGCCTGCTTGGGCCCCGGCCCCAAACTAATACTGTTACACTGCCCCAAAGGAGCAGAGACATGGGAGGAGGGAGGGAGGAGAGAGAGGATAAAAGACACAAACACTTGCTGCTGCTCTGGAGCTCTACTTGGTACTGAACTTTTTTCTTACAAAGTTCCGCACTGACAGCCATTAATCTTACAAGCTTGTAGAGTCAAGATCAGTTTCAGCGACTGGATTAAACCAGTCCGCATTTTTCTTTTTAGATATTCCCTAAAAGCCAATTCCCTCAGCCAATACTCATTTTCTTCTTTAAACTACTTAATAACAGTGACAAAGTGAATTTCCCCCGCTCTCCTTACTCTAGAGAAAAAACGATCAGGGTTTGCAGAGCGGGTCTCTCTCCTCCCTCTCCCTCTTTTTTCTCTTTCTCTCTCTCCTGCTCTGGGTGGAATATTCCCAGACGTTACAGCATTCCTGTGCAGCACACACAACAAGGTCATTGTTTACTGCAGAACAACCTGTAACACTGCCTGGCCCGCGCTCCATAGAGACGCTCGCCAGCGACCCTGTTGCCATGGTAACGCCCCCTGATGTCTCCTGTGCTCTGCTGCTGAGGCCGGAGCCATCACAGACTGCGCTACTACTGTGCAGGAGAGAACAAAACCAGAGAGAGGTAGGGATGGACAGGTGGGGGCTTCTGAAGAGCCTTTAGGATTAGGCACTTTAAGAAAAATGTTTATAAAAAGTATAGATAGATTTTATGTTGTACGTAACAAATGGAGTCATTTTGTGTCTTATGCTAGTCCAGGTGTGAGGGAGAAATTTCATATTCACACAGTAGGCCAGCTCAGGCCATTGCCTTGATGGTCTGGTGCTGATGGCTAGGTGCAGGCAAGGGATCAGAGAAGTCCGCTGAAGGAGGATTGGTCTAACAGATGAGAAAAGTGTTCCTGTGCGGCGGCCTGAAGGACTGTGGGATAGCGTGCCCATGAGGCCCCCAGGCTCTGCCCAGGTCAGGGAAGGCATCCCGGGCAGCAGCGGGGCTGTGGCTCCCCCGGTGCCACAGAACAGCTGTAGCCAATGTGGTCTTTTCTCCAGGGGCGGAAGCTCACGTTTCCTGAGGCACTGCCAACACCTCCTCGCCCCCCCAATCCCCATCCCAACCAGCAAATTCCAAATGGAGGCTAAAAACAACGATCCGGCAACTGTGTCAACATGGACACCCTTCTCCCGGAAAACATTCTTACGGCAAGAGACAAGGGGCTAGCGCAAACACTCGTATACTTACACACACACACACACACACACACACACACACGCACCGCCCACGCTCACAATACCATATCAGGTTACACAGCCCACTCCAACACTTGTCATACCTGCACGCAATGGGGAGTCGCCACACCCCTCCCCAGCCGGCAAATATGAGAGCAGGCTGCCCTGCCCTGGGCACACGGCACACTCATTAACTCACAGACTTCAGCTGAAGATTAGACAGGCATTTTGGAACAGCTGCCCATTCTTCCACATGCCTCTCATCTGCCAGTGTCCAACAACACACTGCATGTTCACTGGCATTCAACTCATGTCATCATGACTGATAGGGACTTGTATTCTTTACTGAGCTCCATATGATTTTATAATTATTTATTCTGTATCTATTCAATCAAAAGGATCTCATTTTCTTTTTGATGATTTTTAGTAAAAAGCATTTGGTAACTATGTATGCTAGAAGAAAGTCTAGAAAAAAGTCATTATTTCAGGTAGAGTGAATCAGTGTTGGGGTTACCTCAGGTGCCAGGTACTCTGGCGTCCCGCAGAAAGTCTTCATGGTGGCACCATCTTTGATCCCCTCCTTGCACAGACCGAAGTCTGTGATCTTTATGTGTCCATCTTTGTCCAGCATGAGGTTTTCCAGCTGAGGGGGAAAAAGAGAGAAGACAGACTTCAGCATCAGCCTAAAATGACTGACTGACTGACTGAGGGAGTGGGTGAGAAAATGATTCTGGATGATGGTGGGAATGTTAACTGACATGTACAAAGATACAGGCATCTGTATGGACAGCGATAAAAAGGACAGGCTAAGTGAAGCGACAAGGCCAAAAGCCTGTGTATCACACAGTGTCATGACTTGAGGTTGTGTGGCCTTTTAATATCAGTGTGTCCTCCCTCTCTCTCTGTTTCTCTCTCTCCCTCTTTCCCTCTCAGTAAAAGTCACCTGGCAGCTGTAGCTCACACGTGGCCAGCAGCGCCCGGCCAGAGTCAGCACATCCTCCAATCCTGCTACCCTGGCATTTTCAGGAGAACCCTAGCAGGCTGAGAGCCTGCCTCATAAACCCAAGGGGAGAGGGGGAGAGAGGGAGAGGGAGGTAGGGAGGGAGGGAGCGAGGGAGGGAGATGGGGAGCTGCGCTGTGCTGTGCTGTGCTGTGCTGACCTGGCTGGTATAGTTTCATCAGCTGGAAGTAGTAGGGCTACAGATGCCCAATGCAACACCACCATCCCCTCCCAGTCCTCTGAAACACAAACCTGCCATATCAGTCAGCAGCTACCTATCTCTGATACCTCCGATCTCATCCTCAGAGTATACATTTTTTTATTCAAATATTTAAAAAAGGAGGAGCTGAAACCTTTGAGCTTCCATGCTTTGGGTGATGCCGACAATTTCCTCTCTCTCTTGCCAATCGCCATCAGTGTTTATTACTGCTGCGCTATCTGCATACATGAAGTCAATCATACAGCATACAAACATCGGCAACCGACACCGCTGCATGCGTGCTAAAACGGGAGGTGGTGGCTATCTGTTCAAAGGGAGATGGTGGTTATTTCTGTCTAGCTGCAGTAAGCGTATGGACCGTGCCTCCCTCCAGCTGCAGTGAGGTCTGGAGTCTGATCTGGGGGAGGCAGATCAATAAGCCCTGGCTGCTGCCACTGCTCTGGATGGAGGCAAACACTATTTATATCCTGCCAGGGGAGAAATGAAGAGAAGGGGGGAGAGAGAGAGAGAGAGAGAGAGAGAGAGAGAGAGAGAGAGAGAGGGGAGAGAGGCAGAAAGCAAGGAGGAAGAGGATGAGAGGAAAAAGAAAGGAAAACACTGAGCAGAGGCGGAGAGAAAGGGAGAACGAGTTCCCCCACCCACCTTTAGATCCCGATAGACCACGTTCCTCTCAGCATGCAGGTAGTCCAGCGCCGACACTATCTCTGCCCCGTAGAACCGTGCCCGATCCTCCGAGAATACGCGGTCCCTTGACAGATGGAAGAAAAGCTGTAGGGAAATAGGGGACATTGAGAGGGAAGAGAGATGACGAGGGAGTTGGGTAGTCCGGGGAAAAGAGGGATAGTAAAACAGATTAAAAAGAAAGTTAGAAATTATTCCGTCACTTGCTTCACTGGAACCTACATGTGGAGATTCATTGATGGTAAAGATGGTTTACCTCGCCGCCGTTTGCGTACTCCATGACAAAGCACAAGCGGTCATGTGTCTGGAAGGAGTATTTCAGGCCCTGCAGATGGAGAACAAGAAAGCTTAAAGTGGAACTAGGGTGGTAAGTCAAAAGGAAGTGGTTCTTTAACCAACTGATGATAGCATGAACCATGTCACGATGATAAGTTGTAGCTTTCGCTTCTCTGGCTATATTTTCAAACACAAATGTCTGACGAGCAGAGAATGAGGAAAACTGTAGCACAATGTATCCAATGTGTTGAGGCTTTCCAACAACTGTTGTGTGACAACTGCTGGTCCCATTCACTGCACTGAGCACATCACACTATGTGTTGCCTCCACCCACCACTTAGACCTGACATTTTGGAGGATCTGTTCAATGCAATCCACCTCAGACTTTTAGAGAAAAGGGTTAACTGATAAAAAGAGGTCCAGTGTTGTCATTAGAGGCCCAGTTCTACTGCAGCCATTGTTAAGTATAGCTCTCCAAAAAATTCCTGGTAAAAATACCCCGATATTCTGAATGGATGCTGCTGAGCTGGATTGGAGAGGCTCCTGAGCATCTTTGTGAGTTAAAGGAAGGTTTGCTTTAGGTATATGGAGGGGCTCCTTACTGTCAAGAACGGATGCTTGGAATTCTGGAGGACTCTGTTCTCTGTGAGTGTGTGCGCCACTTCATCCTGAAAGAGACCACAAAGAGTGTTTGTGCAACTCCCACAATGGCTAACCATTTAGGTATCAGTCATTGCTCCGCCGCCCTCCCCCAGTGTGTTGTCCTTCCATTACTTGCTCACTGGCAAACACTCACTTTTGCTACGATCACCTCCTTCTTCAGGATCTTCATGGCGTAGTAGCGTCCTGTGGCCTTCTCCTTTACCAGGATGACTTTGCCAAAAGTGCCTTTTCCCAGGAGTTTGAGGTATTCAAAGTCGTGCATAGTCTAGAGAGCCGGAGGGGAGAAAGTGGCGTCCGGTTACAAACGGAGGCATTAACAAACTCATGCTCTAACTAGCCAGGACACACAATCCCACCGACAACAACACAGAAGCATTTAAGGCGCTATTTCACCCACCACGCAATTTCCACTCCTCTAATGGTTCGGCCTATATGTGGCCGTGTCTCAGTTAACCTCTGACCCCGGTGCTGGGGAGAATGTTGGAAACGGTTGCGTGGGGGACATCCAATCCGGTGGCCTTGGACCTTTGTGTCATGACTTGGGATCACACATGTGGGGGTGGTGAAACCCCCGTGGACATGCTATCTGGTGCTAAGCCACCCACGGCTGATGTGGAGAAAGCGGCGGGGAGCTGGAGAGAGGTGAAGCGAGGTGGAGCGAAGGGAAATGAGGCTGGGTGGATGAGTGAGGTAGGGTGAAGCAGTGGTCAAGAAGGAAGCCTAGGGTGCAATTAGGGTGAGGAGGAGTAAAGGTGGAGGAGTTTAAGTGAGTGATAATAGGTATTGTCACTGCCACTGGCCCTGACACAGTCTCTTCTCTTACCTTAGTTTTGACAGAATTAACATAGGAAATGGCTGTTGGGAACCCAGTTTAGGGCCGCCGGCGCCTCTTGGTTGCTGCATCATTACACTCATTTTCTTTCTGCTCTCTGTATGAGTGTGTTTGTGTGCGTGGGTCGATCTTACTACAGCTGCCTGTGTGTTTGTGTTTGGCTATCTGTTTGTCCTTCCTCTCTTTCAGACACCTGTTCCACGTAGTGATTCTACCTGGCAGTGGAGGCGGGCGCTGCCCTAGCTGGCCAATGTCCCATCTTTGTGCCTCAATATGTTTCTCTTTGTCTTATTTGTTTTCTTATCTCATTGTCATTGTCCATTTTATTGTGTTGCTCGCCAAAGGCTTCTTCCACCGACGGTTTTTCTCGGGAGTTTTTCCTGTCTTCTCTGAGGGTCTACGGCTAGGTAAGGTGGGTTGGCCCGTCATGTCTTTCCAACATGCTATTTTGTGTTTATTTTGTTGCATAACATATTGCATAATTTTGTTTTGTGATTGATTGTTGATAAGTCCTTTGAGACAAGGGCTATATAAATAAATAAACGTGATTATGAGTGAGGAAGGGAGGCAGATGGCTTCAAAGGAGAGCAGAGGATACACAGCAGAGTGCATGTGGGCCGTACCACTTTGTGTCGGGGTTTGGTCAGGTAGACCTCCATGTCCATGGGGTCTGGAGAGGAGTCCATCATCTCCTCCTCTTGTTTCTGCAGGCCGACAGCCACCGCCTGGATGGCTTTGGTCCATTCTTCCCTGAGGGAGGCACAGGCAGCAAAAAGATTACATCAGCCCATTTACCATGATGCAATCCCAGCAGCCCAATCACGTAATTGTCTTCTTATCAACAGGAAGGCAATTTCAAGTGCGGGTCCTGCCAATAGCCAGTGGACCAGTGGACCTTGTGCGAGTGTGTAACAACGATTTGTTGTGCATGTGTGTGTGTGTGTGCAAACAGAGCTCTCCACTGCTTTCTAGCAATGACAGCGAGGCTTTTGTATCTAAATGATTGGTGTTTATGTAAGCACATGTACTGCATTACTGCTGTATGAGCTGAGAGGTGCGTGCTTCTCTCTTGCCTCTCCTCGGGGGTCTCCACGTGGAAGGTGCGCTCGATGACAGTGGTCCACTGCAGGCAGCGGATGATAAATGTGTTGGGCTTGGGTCGTTCCGTCTTCATCAGCTGGCACTCTGACCACAGCCGGGGAGGGAGGGGGACGGAGAGGAGAGAAGGGCCAGTGTGGAGGGGAGGGGAGGAAGAGGGGAGAGACAGACCCACAGTTATAGCCATTTATCTTTATCGCCACCCTAACAGACACTGCTGGAGCCACTGCCGGCCACTTTGGAGCTGAACAGGTGCACTTTGGAGGAGGGAGAAAGCTCTGATCCTTGACTCGTCGCTCCTTCAAAGCATAACGTTCTTTAATATGGCTTTTGGTAAATAATATGAAATCTGTACAGTATTTAACAAACACCAGAATTCCTCTGAATAAATTACACTGGTGTGGGATTCATGATTTTCAATTTATAATTCTGCAATTGTTTTTGCAAAATACTCCACAACTTTTATTGTAAATAACTTAACAATCCTTTAAAAATGACTGAGATCACATTTTTAAAAATAACTGAAATTGAAATTTTACTCAATCTAATCACAGAATTTGTCAGATCATCGCAACATTTTCCTTTGACTCACAGTTTTCTTCAAATTCTCACACTTTTGCAGCAAATAAATTGCCTTATAAGCAGTTTGCAAAACAATTATTCACCACAGTGTTACAACTGAATTTGGAAAGCAGTTTTCCATCTGCATCTCCTTCGCGTTAACATCTGTTCCCAAATGAAACATGTCAGCAAATACGTCAGACTGTGACACAAAATGGCCTCCGTCTGATGGATGGAGGACAGGGGAGTGGACCACCACTGAGATCCAACATGGCTCCATCGGGGCGTCTATGTAATCCAGCTGCAGCAGCCCCGTCAGCAGCCACGCACCATGTGCACTGCGGTGGGGTCGCAGTGGTGACAAACTCAAAGCCACCGCTGATGGAGACAGAGCCTCAGAGCAGAGCCTGGATAAATAATTGAAATCAGGCGGCTAATAGCCACGATAACTCAAGAGTGTCGGGGAGGAAACATTTTGTTAAACAAACAGTATGCTGTCTAATTGCTGTGTTCAGTCATCTGCACAGCTTATCCCAGCAACTTTCTCTGATGTGAAGATGGAGCGAGCTGGGCTGCGGCTGGGCATTTTTTTGGGTTGTTGTTGCTTTATTTCACAGTACAATAGAGAGAGTTGGGAAAGATACACAGAGAGAGAGAGCGCGAGGGGGGTGACGTGCAATATATTATGTCAGGAGCCAGACTCGGAAATCACAACATCTTGAATGCACGGTAAGTGGCTTAGCCTGCCTCGCCTTGGAGCGGTGCCCCTGTCGAAAGAAGACTGGACCTCACACTGACGGGGCTGAGACGATGCTACAGCCAATTCACTAATGTTTCTATTCATTATCATTGGTGTGACATATACTGATCAGGGGTAGAGGGTTACATCGTACGAAAAGACACACCGACTCTCATATTTTCTTCTCATAGGCCTATTGGCATGCTTTCATAAGCTGGTTTTGCCTGTTATTAATTACTTACTTTGATGTTTTAATGGCAGGTAGAGAGGGGAGGTACATATGAGCTCAAAAACAAGCATATTTGGTACAACAATACAAGCATAAAACACAAAAGAAGCAAACAAAATAAGTGTAAAACACGGTTGCCAAAAACAAGAGAGGAAAAAATGTAGTGGTTTCTACTAGGAGCAGATACTCACGTGCTACAGAGAAGTTATTTAAGGGGGTTTCCAGCTGGTCCACATCTTGCGGTCGCTCCTTGTAGCCAATGAATGTACCATCACTCTTCAGGAGAAAGTACCTTGGCCTCCAGGTCTTGATGTATTCTCCTGATATGAGAGATATCGAAAATGATTATTGAATATAAAATAAAACAACTCGAGATAAAGCAACAGAGATGTGTTTGCTCACAGAAAATTCACATGCATATTAATTGAAAAACGACTTCATATGCTTTCACATGTGGTTTTATTCTCGAAATGCTGACCAGCGCACGACAATTTCGTTTATACTGTGGTTTGATGATTAATGACGAACGCCGTTCTCCTTTCTCAAGGTTCTCTCCTAATTCCCAGAGGTGCGACCCATTTCCTGCAATCTAATTGCTATGCTGTTCACTAGTGCTCCCTAAAATGACCATCTTGTCACCCTCTTTCTTTTAGTGTAGGTCAGCTGCAGGACAAATGGTGGTTTTAGTAGGAGTCAGGACCCTTTCCCCTGCCCCGTCTGTCCCCTTTCCAGCAGTCACTCCCACTGCAGACTCTCAGACTGCATTCAAAGTGTCTGAAATCCTTCCTTTCTTTCTACCATTTCCTTGTCTAGTAAAGCTCCGTGATGGAGGAACGTTACCAGGGAAGGAATAAAGAGTTCTATTCCTAAAAGTTATATATCCATTTTGGGCAAAAAAACATCACCTCAAGGTTAATAGTCTATAACTATAAAATACAGATGATGTAGTCTATAAAATGTTGTTTATCATTTTATAAACTACGGCCTTAAATTACCAGCTATCCTTTAAACAGTACCACATTTCTTTTCTTTTTTCATTTCTTTGCTGTCAGTCATTTTGTAAGACTAGGCATCGTGTTTTTCAAACAGTCGATGTGGTTTTGTAACAAAACTCTTCACAATTCCCATTTTCTAGACAACACCCGTAACCTTAAACCATGCATGTCCATCCCATTCACTTAGACACACCAGAAAAACACAAATGAATCTCTCATAGGCAGACAAAACTCAATTTATTCCGGTGATGCTTCAGGAAACGCTGCGCCAGATGTTCCGCAGACGGAAAAATAAAAAAATAAAAAAGAGCTTACGCACCATAACAAGGCAGCGGCACACATTGGAGTGGGATTTGAATATTTATACAGGAAAAGTGTAATTTATTTTTAATTACGGAGCCGCATATTAACCCCATGCAGTGTCGTAGCAAGCTGTCCTTAATTGCCCCATTTCCTCTGACACAGAAGTGTGGTGTGTGTCAGTGTGTGAGAGAGAGAGAGAGTGTGTGTGTGTGTGTGTGTGTGTGTGTGTGTGTACTAGAGAGGTAGGAGATCCATCAATATGGGCTCCTGTTCCCCTCCTTCAAACATGTACAGACACACACACACACACACACACACGCACACACAGACCACAGGCTCCAGACTAGCGAAACTGATAACAGATCTGTCTGACACAGTACAGACAGAACAGCATTCACTAATGTGTAGTCTATTTAGTATACTTCCTTATAAAACATTCAAGGCGAGAACAAGGTTTTACAGCATTGACTGAATGCCACTTTTCAAGATCAGACACTTGTTGTGACACCTCAAAGGTATGAACCAACTTCCTTTCAGCCTCCCCATTTCATTGTCTCCATTTTTTGATAAACAGACGGCGTGAGCTCACGACAGCAAACTCAACAAAAGAACATCCTCCATATAGCTTTTCTACGCCGAGATAAAAGGAGAGGAGGAAAGGAAAAAGCCACTTTAGACGCCGCAGAAATTCTGGCAAGCCTGACCGCATACGGCAGGATGCAGCCTACTAAAGGGCTCCAAGGAGGCTGCCTCTACATCACCTTCCAGCACGGCACCAAGCCATTAAACGCAAAACAAACACCCGAGTGTAAAAACACCTGATTTACTGCGACTGGCAAGGTGGAGGCACCAATCACAGCACTAGAGAAAACATCTGCCCCAGAGCACAATATCCTTTAGACTTCAATCCACAGCAGATGTCCAATATGTTATTACATTTTTCATCATGGCACAGGAGGAGATTTGTCATCGCCTGTTCTGCGGAGTAAGTGTTTTCACACCAAACACGGCTCATTTAGAAATGAGCTCGACTTTGTCAGCCTTCAGACTGCCATTCTCACTGCCTACCTTCAAAGCCACACATATGTGCTGTCCTAATTGAAATACACACCGACGGAAGGAAGTTTGGTGGGTTTCCCTCATGCTTGTTTTGATGAAATGCAATTACAGCGATGAGTCGTTTGTCTATTTTAAACTACAAGGCTCACGAATCAACGTCCACATCAGTCACCCTCACACACAGCAGTCTCCAGAGGATCCACATGCTTAGTGTGATTTATCACAAGCCTTCAAGAGAACCACATTTCCTTACTTCAGCACAATGGCGCTCGCAGACATGGCTAACATGAAATGAGCAATCAACAGAGATGTGCCCAATTCAACTTTGCTTGAGTCCCAATTAGTCAGTCAACAAGTCTCAAGTCAAGTCTCAAGTCTAAATGTAGAACATCAAGTCAAGTCAGAGCAAATCCAGGGTCCAGTATCAATTTAATATCATAAAGAAAACAAAATATCCAGGGCTTTTCAATGCAAAATGGTTTTAATAGGATAAAAACTTGGTAAGAGCATGAGTTTGATTTCTATAATCAGTTAAATTCAAGTCATGTGACTCGCGTCCAAGTCATGTGACTCAAGTCCCCACCTCTGGCAATCAAAATAGTCATTCAAAACTCAAAATAGACGCCATTTAAAAGTGTGTGTCACAAAAGTTTCAACTGGGACTTGTACCAAGAACCTGCTCCATACAGCGTAAACGTTGCCTAAATCTTTCACAGTGCAGCCAAAATGTCTCCTTAGCTTCACTCCCAGCGCCCTCCAGTCCACACCGAGCCCCGTTCTCCTCAGCCCGGCCCCAGCTGGTGCCTCGTTCTGTGGTCAGGTTTTGGCTGACCCATATCCCCCAGCTATAGCCCATGCCAGCCCGCACTGAGGACAGTATGTGCACAATGCAGAGGCAGCATAATGAGCCCCCTACCTTGGCTCTGACACTGCATCATCCTAACACCATGACATCAGAGGAAGGCTCAACCTACACGCTGGCAAGCAAGAAGCCTTGTTGGTGAACTCTAAAGGTTCAGTTCAGAAGTTTTGGTTTCGGTAGAAGTTACGGTATTATTGGAAACTCTTTGATCTAGCACAAGATGCAGGAAGTCCAGAGACAGAATCTGTTGTGACTCAGACTTGAACTTCCTAAATAAAGTGTTCTATAATGTGAACCTTCGAGTGATCTATGTGTGCTAACACTGATGACGTGAGTGCAGCAAATCACTGACAGACTGAATAAAGACCTTATGACATAACACTGATGGGCAGAGACAGGTGTTTTTGTCTATGCATGTATGTGTTTGTGTGTAAATACATTTGTGTGTGTATACTGCCTTGTAGGCACTGTAAGGCATTTGTGTACAGCAGATAACAGCAACATCCACTTTCAAAGAGTCAGAGCTTTCCTGCCAGCCCCGCTGACGCACAGCGCCGACCAGAAGCGGCATGGCTTGTCATCCACCATGTCTCCAGTGACGCAACCGTGCATGGCCTGCATCAGCTAGACATTCTTCCACACAGAGGTGGCCTCAGTCACATGGCTGTAATGAGAAGACAAAGGCCAGTTGGCCACTAGTCGTTCTCCGTCACTACACTATTTAAACAACTGTCACTCTACTGGAGTTGTGTAATTCCTATATCAAGAGCGTTATGGCTAGTTTTGATGGTTGTCACCGGGGAGAGGAGGCCACGCGGAGCGGCGAGTTCAGTGAAATAAACAAGCTCATGATGGAATGTGACACCCAGGCTCCACCTCTAAACCCCTCCTAAGATTAGTGAAACATGCTACTGTGACTTTGTAACCGCTAGAATTGAAAAAAGGGCAATTCCCATTGGTGGAAATTAGAAAAGCGAAATTGTTTGCGTGAGGCTTTTGCCATCTTGTATACTGACACGTATCTCTGATTGACATCAAATGAGAGGCGACAAAAGACAAGCCCATTCTTCAGAAACTCGATATCAATGCCTCCGACAAGTGACCACATTCATTCATTCCAACAGATGAGCTATGGGGACACACATCCTCAACTAGTATATGGTCTCTCTAGATTGAGGACATCCTGACTTCCTCATTTGCGACCACAAACCTGGTCACATGGCAACAGTGGAAACAGCCACATCCGTCTGTCTGTGTGTGTCTACACCGCTGTGTAGCGTTCCCCCCCAGTCTGCGCTGTGCAGGGCATAAACAAAGATGACCCATGTCAGTTTCCTATTTACACCTATTTCCCCTTCTTCTATTCTTATTCAGTTCTACTTTCCACACTGCCCCCTTCCTTAAGCATTAATATGGCTAGAAAGTGAAACTGACAACTAAGACTGTGCCTGAACTGTGCTTTTTGCGTTGCGGATATTGTTGCATGTGAGAAATCTAACACACAGCTGGGGATGAGAATAAATGCGGACACAGAATTATATTGCTACAGCGATATAATTATGCACAGTGCATGTTATGCAGCTGTAATGTAGGCCAGCAGACTAAACCATGGCCATATCAATTGACTAACTAAATATTAGCACAAATGTCTGATAAAATACCTTTTAAGACTTTACTACAGTGCTTCACACTTTAGACCCCAACGACATCCTGCATACAGTGAGAAACAGACGACAATGTGCTGACAAAGGACAATGGGCTTCATAGCAACACAGGAGAGCCTTCTGCTTTTAAGTCAGCTCATCATCATAGCGTTCCAGTAAACTAAACCCTTTTGATGTCAGTGTGTTCTCCAAAACAGGAAACTGCCCAATAAACAGCCAGGCCGCAACCTAGATAAGATAAAACCTGCAAACTGTCTCGTGTCTGTCTGCGACTGACAAGACAGGCACATCCCTAAAATGCACAGACATGAAGAAATACACTGAGGGGCTGAAGAACCGGAGCTGTTCTAATGTCTTACGTGTGACTCTAGACATGTGGCTGAACTCAGAACTAAACGGGGGAAGGACGGAGGGAGTAAATCGTGAATCGGAAGAGGGTGACTTGACATCGGATGAGGGATGAGAGAACTAGAGGGGATGAGAAAGCTACGCAGTGTGAGAGGGAGTTGTGCTGAGCGGAGTGGTAGTGAGACAGATCACTACATATGTTCACCACATATGCAGGCGGCGTGAGCGCAAGCGAAGTGTGTATGAGCCATGCGTACGGGTGCACGCGTGTGTATGGATGGAGGGGGCCCATGCGAAGAGCTGTCAGGCCCTGATAGAGTGTCTTTACATGACAAGCAGCTGCTGAGGTCTGGGATGCACGCTGGGCAAAGTGGAAAATAATGAACGAAGAACCGCTGCCAAACACAACAGAATTCATCTTTATTTGCCAACTGCTGTATGGCCCTGTGTGTGGACAGCTCCAGCATGCCACTGCCACGCCCTCCATACCCCAAACACACACAACCAGGAACACTTAGAGGGGGAGGGGGGGGGAAGAACAGGTTTGACCACAGCTGTACATGTTGGGGGATTGTCTTGTTTGCTTATGCATGTGTGTGTGTGTGTGTGTGTGTGTGTGTGTGTGTGTGTGTGTGTGTGTGTGTGTTTGCAGAGCTTGAACTCTGATGAATCACAAGCACTGTATATCTAAGTCTACCCATAATGGTTTGTGATCTGACGAGGTAGCACAGCAGAGCACAGAGGAAAACCTTCATCCTTTACAAAAGAAAAGAGAAAAAAAAATTAGTAGTAATGGTTAACATTTCTTAACAATGAACCAGAGTGAATCGTCCCAATCCAGATGCTGAAACGATTGAAAACCAGTAAATGCCTTCCACTGTGCAACCTTACAACTCTGAACGTTTGCCCCTGATTCCCGAGGCCATTTGTGAGAGAAAGAGGCGGCGGGGATTAAAATTTACATTAATGCTTCCTTTCGACACTGAAGCTATTTGCAAGTCAACTTGGCTTAAGAGGCCCTAACAGTAAGGACCGGCCAGGCAGGCTCATTGAGGGGTCGATAAAGAAAGGAAAAAAAAAATGCGGAAGGCTTTAGACAGAGGAGGGAGAGCGAGAGTGACAGAGGTTAGTGGCTGTTTCTGAGGAGCGTCCTGCTCTGTCCGTCTCTACGTGACAACGACAGGAATGTGGAGGTCCCAGCTGCCGTGGCTTGTTGGCTCTTTAATAAGACGCATCATGCAACATTCATGGTGCAGCCCCCCAAAAAGAGAGGCTGAGGCGTCCTAGTGGCTCAAAGCGCAGGCCATGTATCTGAGACGTCCTAGGTTCGAATCCGGCCTTGACTATTGTCGCATGTCATCCCCTTCTCTTTCCTGTTTTTATCTAGTTTGAACTGTCTAATAAAGGCCAAAATGCCCAAAATATAGTCTTAAAAAACAGAGAGGCTCACTTCTGTCATCTGGCATCATGCAACACACCCACACACACACACACACACATGCGTGCACAAGCACACACAGTGAGAGGAACCAAGAGAGCGACAGACAAAATGAGCCTCTCTCAGTGCCCACACCCAGTGGTTGGACTTCCTGAGGGGGGCTGCTGTTGGGTTTTGTCCCCGTCTGGCCATTCATGGCTTGGGGATGAGAGGAAGGGAGCCAGTGGCAACTGCATGAACTCTGTGTGTGTGTGTTTGAGTGGTGAGAATCGGATGAGAAGGGGGGGTAGGCGGAGGTTGAGGATTAGGGAATTAGAACTCCAAAGCGAGGGAGGGAGGGGGGGAGGGGGCTGCGCCTTTTGTTGGTTTTTCCTCGGCCGCCCCCTCCATCCCTTCGGCCCTTTTCTGCCGGGCCCTGCCTGTAGGCTGCAGCTGCGGCCTGCCACCCTGTGCCCTGCATCTCAATGAGGCGCGGGCCGCCCGCTCCAGAGGAGAGGGGGCTCCCTGATGGAGGGGTCACCGCTGAGCCCCGGCGCCCCCCACACTCCGCCCCCCACCATCCCCTGCTTTGAGACAGAGAGCTCTGAGCCGGGCTTCTCGTGCTGCCCGGACACCCATCTACCCCCATTTGCCCCTCTCCCCATGACCATATAAGGCAGTCCCAGGCAGGCACACAACAGGCTGGCTCACATGCCATCCTAAACCGCCCAGGAGTTTGGGCTCCTTCGTTTTTTCTTCCCTTCTCATTTTTTTTCTTCCTGCTGTCCCCCTCTCTTCTCCGATCCTCTTTTGTTGGCCCCCTCTCTCTCTCTCTCTCTCTCTCTCTCTCTCTCTCTCCCCCATGCAGCTGGATGGGGACTCCACTGCCAGGGCTTTGGCAGCAGCATCAACAGGTCACGGAGAAGGGCCGCCCCAGCCTCCAATGCAGCCCTGTCTGTCTCTTCCCCCCATCCCTCTCTCTCTCTCTCTCTCTCTCCCCGTCACTGTGGTTGCTGCTGCTACCGCAACAGGAAAAAAAGACAGGGGGATGGGGGGGTGGGGGGTGGGGGGTGGGGGGGGCGGGTGATGGAGGCTGCCCCTCTTTCTCACGCTCGTAAGAAAGCCCTCACTTCTTCTCTGTGGCGAGTGACACCTGCTGATTACCATAGAGACACTGTGGGAAGTTCCCCCCTGCCTCACTGGGGCTGAGATTTGCCCCCTCTCCCTGGGTAAACAAGCAGTCCATGGATTAGTTAACTGGGTTACTGCATGGCAAACAAATAAACACACATTATTTAGTGCAAATTAGTGCCAATTAACTCTCAATGACCAATGTACGATCTAACACCCTCACACGAACAAAGAATAAAATAAAAGGGAACTGCTTTTTTCAGAGACAGGTAAACTCCAGCTGTTGAATATTATCAAGACTGATAATTATCAAGAATTATGATAGCATTTTCTGTGATCCATCATGACGCCGAGGCCTCTGGACAGTTCGCCAAGTGCGTTCTAAGCTCCAGAATAGACTGATGTGGAGGATGTGACACAGATCTCAGCATACAGTCAAGTCTTAGTCTGCCGACAGCTGAGCATCCCAGCTTGAACAGCCCACACTCTCCGCCACTCCCTTTAGCTCTCCCTCTCTTCCAACTGGAGAGAGGTGCCAGTGATGTGATTGATGTCGGAGACGGGGAGCTTTTCGCTGGTCCAAAGCAGCTTCCGCTGCGGGTCTGTGTTGTCAGCAGGGTCATTATCCTAGCAATAGGGTGGTGAGGCGGTGGGTGGGGACTGTGCGCTGGAAGTGGGGGAGGAAGGAGAGAGGGCGAGATGGTGGGGGCCGGCAGAGGCAGAAAAGAAAGGGGGGAGTTAATACAGACAAGAGGAAGAGGAAGAATGTGGGAGTAGAATGGAAGAGAACGAGGGGAAGAGACAGAGATGAAGAGAGCGAGGAAATGACAGAGACAAAGAGGAAAGAGGGAGAGAGAGCAAGATGGGGAGAGAGAGAGGGCGAGAGAGAGAGAGAGAGAGCAACAGACAGAGACGGAGAGCGCTGCCGAGCACCACAGTTGTGGCGAGCAGGAGGACTCTGCACAGCAAAGTAAGCACGCAGCGGGCTTGCGGTGAGAGGAGACGAGTGACGGAGGTGCCACCTCCCTCGGCCTCCTGGTCCCCCACCATGCCAGCCAGCCTGCCTGCCGACAGCTGCACCCCGGCAATTTACTTCTCTCCACCACATTTAGCAGGAAGACTGCTTCCCATTACCCAGAGCAGGGGGTCCGCGCTGACGGCCAGACACCCAGCCAGAGCCCTGGCTTCCTGGGGAGACACCCTCTGCTGCTGGACCCTGCCTCTGGGGCTTCGCTCCCAACTCTGTCTGGCACTCCAACTTCCACTGCTGTTGCTACAGTCGGCTGCTGTCTGAGTGTCTAACCACCAGAGTTCGGGAAGTTATTTGTAAAGAAGTTATAAAAAAAAATATATACATGCTATAAATTACCTTTTCAGTCAAACAAATGAGTTACCCTTCATCACCACTGAATGATACACACACTTTTCTCACTCTCTTTGCTCTCTAAAATAAATCCATTTTATCTCTCACTTGGCTCTCATTCTTTTCTTAGCACTTTGCTGTTTCATGATTGTTCTTGGTCACAAGAATATTGTAAGGTACTATGGTATGGTAAGGGCACTAAGGCCCTGACCTTTGCACTCCTGATTTTTGGGTTGCTTGTAATTTGTGATTTAGGAATTTAAGCTTATTCTTATGGATAAGAATGTCAGCTAAAACGCCTAAAATGTAACTGTACTTTACACATTTTACTTTCTCTGGAGTTGAATAAGCTGCATTATTTATTCTTTTTGAGTTACTTAGACATATCAGTTATTAAATTACTTTTGCCAAGAGGGATGGTAGTCATCTATCAATTATGTGCAGAGGACAGATTTGACCATGATGTTTTGCTTTCTCCTCAGTTAAGTCAAACATTATGAGTATATTTCATGAAAATGTTAAACAGGGTGACATCACAGCTGCAATCTCTCTTTAACTTGGACCCTACCCTTGTATGTCTGAACCAAACACACGCATGCTAAGGAAGGCATGTGCTGAAACAGCCAGTGCAGTGTGAAATTTGCACATCATCATGTAAATAAACAAAAGAAGTTTACAATTACTTTCATAGTGGGTGCTGTCTGGTTTAATTTGGACTTCACTACAACAGTAGATACACTATAAGTTTAATTATGTCCATAACTCTTTGAAAAAGTTAATGTAATAACACTACTGAAACTTTAAAAGTAATGTATTAGCTTAACTTAGTTACTCATTAAAGTAATTTTATTACTGTAACTCACCGACATAAGTTATCCACAAGCTTCAACATAACAAGCAGAATGGTTTTAGGATCCATTTAATTGGATTTAGTTGTTTTATATGCACTTGAGACATGTTTGTTATGTGTAAATGGCTCAGCAATGTAGGTGAAACAACTAGGAAATTGGATCAATGAGCTGTTGCTACAGTACTGCAGTATGCAGTGTGTGTTTGTGTGTGTGTGTGTGTGTGTGTGTGTGTGTGTATTCCAACAAGAATGTGTGGCCCACGGCAGCAATAATGAGGGGATGTGTAGGAGCCTGGGTGAGCCTAGCGGTAGAGCTGGCAGCCAGTCAAAGTCCTGAAGTCCTGAGACAGTCAGCAATGCAGCGTCATGAGACAGCTTTAATCAGGTGGGTCTGCTCCTTTGAAGAGCAAAAACACAGCGCACACCTACACCGAGTTCCCTTACTGAGACCTGATAGTGAAAGAATCCATGCAGCTAAATCGCTATTAATACAGGTCTGGGAAATGTTGGCTGAATTGTTGGAGGCCTGTTCACCAGATGGACAAGGCTAAATATTATTCAAAAGATGAAAAAAGGAAAAAGATCAGTCTTTCAACTACACTGACTACTGTGTTTGGTATTACACAAAATCCATGCATGCTTTCCCCCTCTACCTCCGTTCCTCCCCCCCTCTCTCACTCTCTCCCATGCACACTTTCCTGGACCACCAACAAGGTCTCGCTTGGAGGAGCAGCTCATGGGTGTCCTTCAGTCACATGACCAGCAAAGGAGCCAATCAGCTGATGAGCTCCCCACCAAACCACGAGAGGGTCTCAGCGGCACGTCGCACACAACATCCACTTTCCTGAGGCTGACTGGGTCACTGAGCAATGTTCTGGGAACATCACAAAGACGCTGCTCAACTTCTGTCTCTCTCTCTCCCCCTCGCTATCTCTACTGGTGTGTTCTCAGCTTTCCCTCCGCCTCTCCCTACCCCTCCTCTCATGACTCAGAGCCAGCTGAGCGTGCTACCCAAATCCAACAGTTGTTGTGGCCTTCGTTAGCCTAACGAGGGGGCCGGCTCTTTATACTTGTCAGGGAGCAAATGAGTCAAACAAACAAGGGCCAGGGAAGAGGGGAGGACAAGCAAGCGCTGTTCTGTTGAGCTTCACTGGGTTCTTGGCCGCAGCGCTTCCCTGGAATCTAGGGAACCCACAATCTGCCTCTTTGATGTCGGATGATGCTCTGGCTTTGATGGAAACTTTGGAAAAACACACTTGCAAAAAGAAATAACATGCTGCTCGGTCTCTGTGGCCACTAGAGGCCGTAGGCATATTCAAACTGTGTGGGTGCAGTATGTGAAGGATCTAAAAGGGAAGTATCATTTGGGGACGCATAACAACTGGTTATGATAGTCACAACAAAGTTACAGTGTTGTTGCAAGCCTCTACTTGCAATGCGGTCTGTGCATATGGGCACTGGGTAATGCACTGTTGGCAATGTAACTTCTGCAAAAATATGCTTCACACTGTCCATACAGTCACCCAGATGTGCATGCGTGTGCACACATACACACACTACTCTACTCCAGTCCTACTCCACTGTTTTGTCTTGCATTCCCAAACTGTCCTTCCAAAACAGATAAACATGATAACAGCCACTACAGCATATCCCGGGCAGTCCAGACACATGACTTTAGCACAAGGCTTAAGGAGAAAGTATGAAGGTGTGTCCTTCTGAATGAGATCATCTGACTGAGCTGAGCCTGTCTGGAACAAATGTACAGAACGCTCCAAGGCTGAGAATCTGGATCTCAAACGTGAGATTAGCCCCACTGGGCTTAAAGGGCACCAAGACACAGTGTTTGCTCCACTTTCTTTCGGGAGCCTCAAACCAGTTTACACTCGCATGCTGAACATGACTAATCAGACAGGAATCAAAGAGCGAGAGAGAGAGAGAGAGAGAGTGGCATGGATGTTCTGGGCTCCTGTGCCTGAGCTGCTCCGCTCTGTGCCCGTGACTGGCCCACCATGGAATCCTTTCATAATGTAGCGCCATTAAATGGGCATTAATGGAGGACAAGGCCACACTTCAATTGTACCTGCCCTTATTAAGTCTCCTAAGAATGTGGTACGGCTAGAGCATGTGCCGTAACACACACACACTAAATGTTGATGGAAAAAGAAGGGGTATCTTTTGTAGAAGATTAAATTGGTGTTTTGAGCGCACACATGGGAGTAATGAGCACGCTGAACATGGCTGAAAGAGGTATAAGCCATTTATTATTACGCCCACATGGAGATGTGAGTCACTTGGGTGGCGCCACCGCACTAAAAGGCTCCGCTAAAGGTGCAACATGGGATGATAGTGGCTGAGTAGGGGCTGCCTGGCTGAAATGATGGACAGCGGGACAGGGCTACTGCAGGCTCACCTTCTGTGCTGTGGCTCTGGGGCAAAGACAGCATGACAGTGACGCGACACTAAAAGCCTTCCTGTCAAGGAGGCAGGCGGACGCCCTCCAATCAAAACACAGAGGCTCTGGGTGACATTTCACAGGGCACAGCTGCTGGGCTGCGACAGCATGCCAACTCACTATTCCTGAAGGGTTGTTTGTTTAGTGTGTGTGTGTGTGTGTGCGTGCGTGTGTGTGTGTGTGTGTGTGTGTGTGTGTGTGACCACTAGGAGGGTGTGTGTGTGTCACCGCTAGAACAGTGTGTATGTGTGAGTGTGTGTGCGCACTTTACTGTCCTGTTCCACACAACCAGACTGTTTTTCTACCGGTCACTATTTGACTGCTCTTATAGTTACATTTTACACTGGCTTTCTCTCCAAGTCCTCCCTCCTTATCAACACCGCAGAAGGTGTGGAAACCTGGACCTGCGCCAAAAGTGCCAACAGAGAAGGGAATAGACACCAGAAATAACATTAAGTATACAAATTTACAGACTGAGAGAAATGACGCCTCGGGGCAAACCTTTGATGGTCAAGTCAGACAAATGCAATTTCACATCTTCCCTTCTGATGACAGCATGTGTTCCTGGTTCTGGTTTTTCCCCTGGATACAGCCACACTGACACAATTTCCCTTTACAGCCTCCGGTACTCCAAACAAAAAGTGATCACATAACTTTTGTTTTATTGATTTTTTGGGGGTTTTTTTGGAGACCCTCGGGGAATCCGGGATTGTAGTTGTAATTGTTGAGTATCAAAGAAATCACCACATACACTTTCTGGTAACTACTTCCTTATTTTCCTTTGCTCTATATGGCGCTTCTGCTAATGAAACACTAACAGTACCCAACATTTTATCCTGAACCTCCCGGGAAGGACCTGGGTGTGTCCGCCTGGGACCAACTGAGCCGAGCCAGGCTGCTGACCCTTTTCTAAAACAGCAGCCTGTTGTGTTCTTAGCCCGGGCCTTAGGGAGGAGGAGTGTGGGCTACACACCACAGCGGCGCACTGTTCCCCCCCAGAGCCCCAGGAACTCCCCTCTCCTAGTGACCTGGTCCCCTGTCACCTTATCCCCTGAGTCAGAGTCTTGGTTTCCCCTCTTCCAGTAAAAGCCTGGGTCCCTGGCAGTGGGCCCTTAAACCTCCGGTGGTTTTGGAGGAGTTTCTTATCCTACTTTGCCCCTGGTGGTGGTGCAGAAGGGGGAGGCGGGATTGGGGGGGGGGGCTCTGTGAAGCAGCCGCAGTTTGGAGGCAGAGTTAGTATGCACACATAAAGCTGCTCAAAGCCAGCAGGTATGTGAGGAATGCCTCTTCGTCCAAACACAACGGGACTCACGCCCGACACAGAGCCACGCCACGCCACACAGCACTGTCAAAGCAGCTAAATGGGGCCCACTGGGGACTCTTTGCATGGCTCTTTACATTAGATTTGGCGTATTGCCTTTTTAAGTAGGTTTACCCAGGAATCAATCACATCTCAAATATGTCATTCAGCTCAGGCATTTCTGCAGCATTCAGAAAACAAGACTGAATCTGCCAATATTGCGCTACAGTAGAACCTTGCTAATCTGAGTGCCTCAGGAATGGAGGTAATGCGGATTTGTGAAACATTTGGAGTGTGCCCGAAGTATGGCCCGAAACATACATGAAAACTATCACATGTGCATGTATTCCATGAAACCCTGTACAAATTGATTTTTCAGTTTAAATGCATTTAAGCTATTTTGAAATCTATGCATAATTCATATATTTTAGACTCTACATATTTTGTGCGCTGTGCCAGTTTGGTTACCCAGTCAGTTTGGACAGCTGACATTTCTGGTACATGAGGTTTCACTGCACACTGATGCATGTACTACACTTTTTTTTTAAATAAACAATGCATAAAGGAACCATAGCATATGAATAATGAGGAACAGGTAGTGCCAGTGTTTACCTTACTGCCATTCTGCCTCTAACTGAATAGGTTCAAATGCAGACCTTAGACTTGAAAATTATGATAAAATAAGAAAACTCTTTCAAACTAATATCAAATTGAAACTATCTCGAACTATCGAACACTGTTTTAATGACAACTTTTTAATCCGGTCATTCACCTCTTTTATGCAGCCATCCCTCCTTGACAATCACCACATTGGTCATGTTGGTGAGCAGGGTGGAGGATCCAGGATTCCTACAGGGAGAGATACAGCTTCGTTCCCCAAGTGTCCTTCACTCAGC
Organism: Centroberyx gerrardi; assembly: GCF_048128805.1. NCBI lineage: Eukaryota > Metazoa > Chordata > Actinopteri > Beryciformes > Berycidae > Centroberyx > Centroberyx gerrardi. The sequence continues at coordinate 16,653,165 of NC_136013.1, read as the reverse complement.
CCAGTGCAGGAGCCTGGAGACTGGGGCCCGCGGTTTGGAGCTGCCTTCTCAATGGTGGTTACCTATTAGGTGAAGAAGAGTAAAAATTAGCCCCGTATTGAGGTGAAAGATTTTCTTTCCTCTTGTCTGAATATTAACCTTCGGGTCAACACAGAGGAGAGGCAATGGAAACTAGCAGATCCTAGTACTCTGTGGTCCAGTTAGTGGAGAATATGCTGCTAACTTTGCCATGAACCACAGTGTGAGAGATGTATGAGAAATGATCAAAGCTATGGCAGTAGTTTTACCCGTTGAAATTCAAATAAGATTGTATGTGAGACAGGATTAGACTGCAATGACAGTCATCTGATCTACACCAAACGAATTCAGTCATTCAGCAATTAAATGTGTTACAAACCTGTAGGCTACCACAACCAAATGCTTGACCTTTTGATTCATTCAGCACTTCCTCATCAAATAAAGACGGCTTTGAATGCAAGGCAGAAGCAAAAAACAATCAATTGCCATGCTTTTTAATACAAATGTCACATACCGCACCAGGCGATCTCTGACCATCGACTGAAATCAATTTGCCTGCCGCAGCTCCATCGGAGTGAGGCCATCAAAAGAGAGCTCTGTTAGAGTGGCCTCATCCAGCTTACTGGTGGGGACAACAACAGGAAGTGGATGGGGCTATTGACAGACTAGGAGTCAGTCATATCCAACACAGCCCCGAGCCCAAATACATCCGTCACTGAATAATCTATCAACGTGCCTTCAACTGCCATTCAGCTCATTTCTCTCAATGAGTAGAAGTGAGTTTATGAAAGCAAGGTTATTTTTGCCCAGTGTTTTTGTTTATTGCACTGGGTGTGTGGTACTTGTGTCACACAGTCGTTGTTGGGAGGATCTCGGAGAGGGATTTGGAAAGCACACTGAGTGCAATTCAAACTAGGATCACACAAACCGTTGGAGCCCCTTGGCATCTTAGTGTGTACTCTCTGACACAGACACGCACACATTATATACACATTGGGATACATCACACAAACAAGCTCCAGCGCACACACACCACAGCCAAAAAAGCAACACATGCACAAGGCCGGCTCTGGAGCCACAACAGAGCGCTGCTGTTTTAATGGGAGCGACCTGTTGCTACTGCGGCCTGTGTGGAAAAGCTGGGCTGCTGCCAGCACTGCAGCCAGCAGCCACTGAATGAACCCAGTACCCTGACAGCGGGTCACATGGTCCTAAGGCCTCTGGGCCGCCGCCTGCCTGCCTGCCCTGCTGTCAGTCCAGCTTTCAATCATTCATCATTCTGGCTCTGGCTCCGGGGGCCACCCCATTCAATGCAAATCAGTGTCATGCAGCAAAGATGCCACACACCGAGCCAGTCACTGGGCCAAAGAGGACAGTCCCATGTGTTTACAGCAGGAAGCAGAAAATCAGGCCGACATCACACCACTGCTTCCTTCAGCACAGATAGATGGATAGGAGATTCTATTTGCGTGATTTTCTGCCGCTGCTAGGGTAACCTGGAGAATACGCAGCTGGGTTGCAGTTGTGATGTGGACCATGGGTCTCAAACATGTAAAACTGTTCAAAGGATGAGAACACCAAGCGCACTCACTATTTGCTTGATAATACTCCCTTCAGTGTCACTTGGTTTGCGTTCAAAAGCCATGATGGAACCAATACTAGTATTATCAACCACACACTGCAAAGTTCCCGTTTCAAGTTCCTTGAAAACGCAGCACTAATGATAAGAATATTGTGGGTACGTGTAGTTCAACATCGCACCACAGCTACTGTAATCTTGCAAGCCAACTAGGATCAGGGCTCCGATCCCGTGTGATGAATTGAACAGCAACCTCTAAGATCCAGATGGCTCATGTTAACGCTGTTGTAGGTTTGCTTTTGGAGATCCATACAAAGCAAAGAGGCAAGCATACTCTTAAATCTGTCGCCCATTTATCAAAACAAAAAGGAGGATACAAACCAACTCACCACAACACACAATAATTCAGTATTCATGTTGGATCAGATAAACCAACAAAAAAAACAAAGTTCAAGAAAGGGTACAAAGCTAGACTTGATAGCAGGATGTGGATAGCAGACAGAGTAAAAGAGAAAGAGAAGTGTGAAGGCCTGATACTGGGTGCTAGACTTCAGCGGCCTCCTGATCTCCTGCGGAGCACATTCGCTTGTTACAGGATTGTGAATCTTTCATGACAGTCGTGCCTCCAATCTACTCTAATCACTTGGCTGGTGACTTGAAAGATAAGTAAACAAGTCGAATGAAGCACTAGGTATTTTAGGCCGTGTGGTGTTCACCAGCGCTGTGACACAGAGACAGACGAGGACAGTCATGTGGTGCCGACGGTGGTCCAGCATCATGCGTATCCTTCACAGCGATAACACATCTTAACTCCTGTGGCGCACGAGCCTTGGGACGGGCACAATAAGTCTGACTGTGTACGGGGCAAATTTCAAACAACATTCCTCAGATTCTGCATGCAACTGGTGGCACATTTGCGTCAACAGGGCTGCGAGGGGATGGGGAGGGGAGGGTGGGAGGTGACTGGCATTTTCGAAATAGAACAGGGAGGGCCAAACAGTAACCGGCTGCATCATTACGCCAGCTTGTTGCGTCTTCCCTCTGTCACATGCCAAGTCCCCCCACGTACGCACAGTGGACAGACGTAGTCTCATGACTGATAAAAAAAACAGCATGTTGACACCAAAGGCATAACGGGTACAACGTGCCCAGGGACAAAATGATTATTTTACTCTTTGCAGATTGTACATGCACACATAACACCTGGGAGATGGGGGAAAGCAGAGAATCGTTATCTGAGAAATACAGAACTATTTGAGCATCTTGAAGTACTCACTGACAATGATAGCAACTATAGGGGGGGTATACAGACATTAACAACATCTATTAAATGAGGTGTGTCTCCTAAGAAAAAAGAAAAGCAGTGAACTCAACAAGTTGGAGATAATGGCTTTGCATGCTGTATGTCCATCTGACCTGAACTGTCAGTGTGGCATCCGGTCAGTGCAGCAGACCAGGGGATTCCCAAACTTTCTCTCCCTCATCCACAAGCTTTAGACCACAGACTCCGAATTGATGAGATTTTGTCACAAAGAAGCCTGAGAAAATATCTGTTGTTCAATAAAAAATGTAGTATAGAATTACATAACTGTCATCACCACAGGTGGGGTGATAACAGTGAGGACAGTGAAACTTATGACCATAAGTCATCCACATGCATTCTCTCATTGCACTGACTTCTAAAGAGTGAAATAATAGAGAAATAACACTGTTCCACATTTTGCTTGGGACCTCCCTGGTAGCCCCACTATGGACCCCTGAAGGGCCCCCAAACCCCACTTTGGGAACCACTGCAACTGACAACCAGTCACAACAAAGATGTGCAACTTTGCATCAGTCTAGCTGTTTGTAAGTGGGTCAAAACAACACGTTTTCACATATAGGTACATTGGTAAGCTATCAACTCAGGTTAAAATTAGCTTGTCTGCCAATATGGGGCTCACACAAACAAGTAAACAAACGCTGTGGTAGTTCATAACAATGAATGGGTTGCACTCTTGTTGCACACTTCAGCTCATTGTTTTCATTTGCCTACTATGCCAAGAAGCAGAAGTAAAAATAACTTTCTCGTGGAAGTGAACCGTTTTAAGTAACATGACAGTAGATATTTTGGCCTGAGGGCTGTGTTTCAAAGTGGTCATTGTCAAAAATGAATGGTTAACATTTGAGAAGATTCACTACTGTTTATGAAAAACAACAACGCGTTAATCTACTATGGAGCGCTTATGTACCCGTGCCTTTCGTGCAAAATAACTTACACAACAAACTCAAGTCAGGAAAGTACCTCGTTTCAGGTTTGCATTTAGCGATAGAAAGGATATGGGGCCTAGTAGGGCAGCTTGGGTGAGAATAACCGCATCCCATGTAGTACAATGGGGACCTACCCAGTCTAGCTGTCGACCTCTTGTAGTTAACCATGCGAAGGAAACGCGGGCATTTACCTGGACAGGAATTCAACAATGTGTCCGTTTCATTATAGTAAGCTGTTTCGGCGATTTATTTAGTTGATAAGTCCTTCAACAATCTGGACAAAAGTGCTCTCATTTACTCCGTTTCTCTTGCCTTTCTTCCACTACACCTCCCAAACGCGCTGTCTGCAATGCCTCTGTGGCAAACTGTTCTCCCGGGTCCTAGCGCCGACTCGGCTAAGATTCACGGTAGGCGTAGGCTGTCGTCGCCCCATTGAAAAATCCCTATAATATCCCTATAATGTTCCTATAGGGATTTAAAGTGTGTCTGTGGTGTTCAGTAGAGTTTATAGTGGCTTTATTGTACTTTATGATGTTTTCATTATCTCATGTGGCAGTGGTTCCCAAAGTGGGGTCCAGGGACCACTGGGGTCCTTGAAGGGGTTCCAGGGGGGTCCCCAGTTAAATGGGGAATAGTTTGATATCACTGTTATTTCCTCCATTAGAACAAGCACAGCGAGAGAATGTACAAGAATGACTATTTTGATTTGACTATTTTGGTTTCACTTTCTCCACTGGTACCTCGCCACCTACAGTATAGACAGTAATGTAAAGTCATATCCAACAAGAAAATCTTCTGAAATGGCGTTACTTGGGGCAAAGTTTTATCAAATGGGGGGGGGGGGGGGGGGGGGACTGGGTCTAAAGTGTATCTATTTGGGGGTCCTTGACGTGAAAAAGTTAGGGAACCTCTGTCCTATGGTATCACAATAAAATCCCCATAATGTTCCTATAGGCAGTTATGCTGTGATATTTGTAAAGTATCCTTTTAAAATTTGTCATAGATTACTATTATTCTATAGTAAGAAAGATACCCTATTAATGTCTTTTTATCTGTAAGCATAAAATAGACTGTTGTATCAGATTACTTAATGTAAATCAGCCATTTTGGTACAAGTGTGACATATTACAAACACGTATCACATAAAAATACAAGAATACAAACAGAATATTGTTTGGACATTTTCAGTGAGAAGTTGTGTAAGAAATGATAAATAGTATTACAAGGACAGGATAGCGGGGGCAGCTGCCAGTGCTCTCTTCTTGATGAAAAACGTATTGACCTCTGCCCTCTGCCTCGCAGCCTCTTCTCTTGCCATTTCCCCTCTTTGTCACTTGCGCTGTAATGTGTTCCTCACTGCTACTATGCTTCAACCTTGCCAAGCTGTTCCTGTCATACAAACAGGGCTGACCGAGGGTATCCCATAACTACTGTTGTTGTTTTTCAGCGGTGCCCTCCTCCTCCTCCTCCTCCATACCTCCTCCTCCTCCTCCTCCTGCTCGGCTGTCTCTGGCCCGGTGATGAGTGTGTCTAGTCTGTTGTGTTGTTGATGTGTCCTGCGGGTTCAAAGCCACAATAGTGAGAGCGCAGTCTGCTTCAGAGTTCTTCCATTCAGTTTGTCAGCTCACCACTGGCTAAAATGATATAATGTCTTTCCTGTCAAAGATCCATCTGATCTCTTTTCTTGTCTTCTTGCATTATCTGTCTAGAATATAACAGGCGGAGGGCAGAACTTAATTATCTGAGATGGACTATTGATTTCAATATTAGTTGGAAAGTCTGCAGTGGGTTACAGGAGAATAGACGATACGTGGTAGAGACAATTAGACACAGAATGGCGGGGTGGGGGGTGGGGGGAGGCTAACAAGGAGGGGGATGGGGCAGCTTTACCAATGCAGCATCTCCAGGAGCCTAGAGTGCAATGTTATTAGCACAGTTTCATTATTGTCTGGGATATAATCCACCTGTTATGCAGCTATACCCACAGCACCAAAAAAGTTCAGGACAAAAACACATCACAGACCAGGGACATTTTTTATTTGAAAAAAAAAACAAAGAAGCCACCATTTTTCAATAATTCTCTTTACTGAATTCCTGAGGTTTATGGAAAACAACTTTTCAAGATAAGGAGAAAATATCTGTTTTTGCAGGTGTTTACTGATGACTTGTACCTCCTGTACCATGAGGCTGATAAATCTCGGTAAAACGGCAAAACGAAAAACCAACAACTGTTGTACCTGATTAATCAAGTTAATCTTGTTGAAGAACTTCCAATAACCACAAGACCAAAAGCTCCAGAAGGCATTAAAAGCATCCTCAGACAGTCAGCTCAGTGCTGGCCGTCCCTGTGATGAGACCACTGGTCCAGTGGGAAGAGAGATGTGGTTCGACTGTGGCTGGCTGGTTGGCTGGCTGGCTGGCTGGCTGGCTGGCTGGCTGGCTGGCTGGCTGGCTGGCTGGCTGGCTGGCTGGTCAGGCTACACTGGAATGCGGGGCCTTTTGTTTGTCTGAGAGAGGAGTGGGTCAGGGGGAGAATGCCATTGATGATTGCAGAGAGGAAGAATGAACCTCCAGGAAGTGTTCTCTCTCTCTCGCGCCCCCTCCCCACTACCCCCACTCTCATTCTCTCTCCCTCCCTCCCTCCCTCTCTCTCGCTCTCTCTCTCTATCTTTTTTCTTGTGTGTGAGAACCTTCACCGGGCTGAGCCTCTCTCTCTGAGGCCACGGTCCCCGGGCACAACCACTGCTTTGTCTTGCCCTGTGAACACACACCCCTCCTCTACTGGGCGCCTGCGCTTGCCAGGCCAGGGAAACACAGGGCCACTGGTCCAATTCTTATCCACATAGCTCGCTCCTGCATGGATTGTGTGTGTGTGTGTGTGTGTGTGTGTGCTGAATGGCAAATTGTTTTTTCATATGGCACACACACACACACACACACACACACCAGAAGCTTCCGCATCCAAACATTTTGTTTGCTGGTGTTTTGCGATGAGTATGCAGTCATCCATCATTCTGAGGCCCTTCATAAGTTACTTGTTCAAGAAACCATTAATCTACTAGCGTCCAATTAAGCTGTTAGAACAAGCGAAGGGAAATAACTTATTTTATTTAGAGGAGAGAACGCAAAGGCAGAGGCAAGTTGTTGCTTATGATCATCTGGACACGGGTCGAGACAGACATCCACCCTGCGTAATGGTAACAGCCAGACTAAAAATGGAATAAAGCAGTAAGTGGATAAGAATCCCAGCCAGTGGCCCCTTCCGACCAGTGGCTGCCGTCTCCCGTCACATTGCTCATTCCCCTCTGTGTCAGGGGGCTGTGAGGAGCTGCAAATGGCCCTTTCAAAACACACGACAGCTGGAACACAGGGCAAAGGTGACTGAGGCAGTTGGGGGAGCACAGGGAGGGACAGGAGGGGAGGGGTGGGGGGGGGGCATAAGATGAGCAGCTGCAACCTCAAGCCCCTGTTTCTCCGCTGTGCCGCCATCTCAAGCTTCAACAATTACAGAACACACACACATTCCCTCTATTGGCCTATTTTGAGGATCTGAAGGGAGATGTTTATGACATTGTGCCAAATTCAGTTAGTTAAACACATTTGTGACATCTTTTTTTTTTCTTTTAAAGGCTTTGTCTTTGGAAATCAACATCATTCCCTATCTAATGGGCCATAGAGACAATCGAAACTATATAACAGCCCCAGGGATGGATGTGCTCTGGAGAAACAAAGGCACTGGGTGATTTGGTGCCAGGAAATTCCACCTCCCAAAGCAGGATTAGAGAGAGCAGTTCTTATAAGTTGCCAATAACCCACACACCCACTAAGAAATCAGAATGCACAATGTATTTTGCTTGAATCAGTCTAGATACCTGTAGAGACACAAATCCCTCATCAGTGAGAAATACTGTTAGGCAAACTAAGGTGTGTCTTATCCATAGCAGATGTAAAACGATAGACAATTCTAGGAACACTGTAAAAGGTAATTTACCTTTTGGATTTGGATAGTAGAGTAATAAAATCTCATTATCTTGAAACATTTCCTCTAAGCATACTAGGGAAAGAGCAAAGAGGAAATTACATCCTCTCCATATATCAACACATTTAAATCTCGTAGTTTGTATCAGTATAATGGATAGTAAAGATCAAGCAAAAATAGCCAGAAATGTATTGAAAGCCATATTTAAAAAAAAAATCCAATCGGGGGGCAATGTTTCCCTAAGACTTGTGCGTTTGGTGCCCTATGTCTAATAATTAATATCTTCTCAGTCATCAATAATCGCTCCACGTATCCCCATATATTTAGTCGATATAAGCGAGTTTAAAAGTTTTGCCACCAACACTTTGCCACACCTCAGTATTTTGTGAACAGACGCCCCTATTCAGGACAGGTGTTTTAATAAGGCATCCAATGGACGGTTCCCAATGTACTCTGCTACTTGCTGCCACTGTGTGAATTCACGGAGTAGTACAGAACTTATTGTGGCCGGCGTTATCGCGAGACTTGTGCCATTATCAACCTGCTTGACACACAGCAGCGCTGAGTGCAGCCTGCCTTGCCAGGGTCGGACTGAAGCTCAAGAAACGACAAGGAGAAGCGAACATCTGGCCGCACATCATGAAAGGACGTCGGAGCGTGTAGGAAAAAAACACACGACGAACCGCGGGGGAAATACATGTAAGTGTTGTGTTTTTTGTCTATAGAAACGGAGAAAGCGAAAGTTAAGAGTGTCCCCTCGCCGCTTCGTTCAGCGCAGTTGGCTTTGCTGTGAGTTCCTCTGCTGTTTAAAAGGCTCCCAGCAATGCGTTTCCCAACACGGACATGGAGCTCGTTTTACTGCGCCCTTGGCCCCCCTGTCTCCTGCTTGCACTTTTCCCTTTCCTTTAAAATAACCTAACTACTGCGCGCAAAATTATACTACTGCACACTGGGCATCAAACATCAAACTTATCCAGAATCATTGCAGTTTTATTTATTTATTTATTTATTTAATCCCGGCTTTTACTAATTAGAATGGACCTCTTTAAACAAATATCTCTCTGTTGTGCGTGTCTGTCTGATCAGTGCGTAAAGGGCCACAAGGCGTCTTATTCTCATCGGCGGTTTATCGGGTGCAGTTTTGCTTTGGCCTCCCAGAATAAATCAGCCGATAAAAAGTTGAATATGCCGTGTAATCTTGTGACACTTATAAATCTACTCGTATAATAAGTTGTGTGTCTTTTTTGGACTGCCTGGCTCGGAGTTAACATATGGCATAAAGAGGAGCACAGCTGGAGGTAGCGTTTCCATTGCGGTGATGTCAGAGCAGCTGACTCCACAGCTTGCAGTGTAATTAGCAAACAGAGCACCAGTTTACTCACTCTCCTCTGCTCTTAGTGTTTTTTTTTTTTTGTGTGTTTTTTTTTTGTACGTTAGCCTTCCCCGATGGGCGAGTGGTATCATTCACAGCCCCGCTTGATTGTTCTGTAAACACCGTCGTTTTTGTGTGCGTGTGGAAACGCCGGTGCGTCAGTTTTCGCATTTTCCACGGGAAGCGCAAAAAGTAGGCTGACTACTACTAACCGGAATACTTTTGATAATTGGAGAAGCATCCGTTTACATCGTGATTCAAGGGTGGATGAGCGCAGCAAAGCGTATCCTGCACCACTGGGACGAGAGTAGAATTTAGGTTTGTTGTCTAGTTGGATAAAGTTATTGATTAAACCCTTTGGGTAATACTGAAATCCTGCTCAATTGCTGCCTCCTAAATAACTTCTAATTCTGTTTGAAATTGGGAATGATTTTATTCACTTTCACATTTCGCATTTGTAAACACGAGAGGTTTAATGTATGGTAAATGTATTTGTTGCCACTTTTAAACAATTTGCGACAAGGGAACGATTAGCTGAAGTTGTTCCCCACATTCTCTCTGGGTTTGGTTACTTCGTATTTGCCTCTGAACGCCTATGCGTCGCTTACTCCGCGGCGCCCTCTAAATGGCTGCATTTCGTTTATTCAGTATCCTGTTTTTCCTGTTTTTCATCAGGTTATGAAGGAAGAATGGAGTTCCCAGACCATAGCCGCCAGTTGCTGCAGTGTCTGAGTCAGCAGCGTCACCAAGGTTTCCTCTGTGACTGCACTGTTCTTGTCGGGGAGGCTCGATTCAAAGCGCACAGAGCCGTGCTGGCCTCCTGCAGCATGTACTTCCATCTCTTCTACAGGGACCAGCTAGACAAAAGGGACGTTGTGCATCTCAACAGTGACATTGTGACAGCCCCGGCTTTCAGTCTGCTCCTTGAATTTATGTATGAGGGGAAGTTGGAATTCAGCACTCTGCCGGTGGAGGATGTCCTGGCAGCGGCCAGTTACCTCCACATGTATGATATAGTGAAAGTGTGTAAAGGCAAGCTTAAAGATAAGGAACTTTGCCCCCTGGATGAAAAGACGGGCGAGGGTCTAGGACTGGGCTGTCTGGACAGGGAGAATTCCTCAGATGGCGAGCTGCACAGTAAGCAGCTCGGCCGGCGACAGCCCCAGACGCAGGCTCCGGGGCTCCACAGGGCCCCCCCGGCAGAAGAGTTTGACATGGACAACAGCGAAGTCAGGCTGGCTGTCACAGATTGTGATAGGTCTGCGCAGAGCAGGCAGAAGGCAAACGGTCACTCTGGCAGGTCCCCGGACCTTGTAGGTGTCAATTATGTGTCAGCAGAGGCCGAGCCCTGCGTCCAAACAGCTGGAAAAACAAAAGCTGATGTCAGTAGTTCCACCGTATCGCTGTCCCAGAGGTCCCGGGCTTCAGATGACATGGACTGTGCACTGGATTTGTCTTTCAAGCCTCTGTCTAGCAGAGATCCCTTACACCCCTCCTACGTCTCGGGACAGCTGGCCCTCGACAGCCAGCAGCAGGGCACTGAGCCACTTGTTAAAGACGAACACGACTTGCTGTCAGAGCAGGAGGACAGTGAGCCGATGAGCCCGGAGAGCCAGCGCTTTGGGAATAGTGCCAGGAGCTCAGTGGTGACAGGGTTCGCTGCCCTCTTCCCAGGCAACAACGGCTCCACAGCCGCCCTGCTCTCCCAGGAGGAGGACCTGATGGAGGAGGAGGGGGAGGCCTGCAGGGGGAGGGAGGGCGCCCCAGGCAGGGAGGGCGAAGAGAGGAGGGGTAGGCTGCTGGGGGACAGCGAGGAGGAGGAGGAGGACGACTTGGCCTCCTCAGACATCTCCACCTCCAGCGGGGTGCTCCTGCCCCCGGGGCAACAGGTGTGTGTGTGCCCCCTCTGCAGCAAAGTCTTCCCCAGCCCCCACGTGCTGCAACTGCACCTCAGCTCGCACTTCCGCGAGAAGGACGGCGCGCGCTCCAAGCTGTCGCCCGACGGCTCGGTTCCCACCTGCTCGCAGTGCGGCAAGACCTTCTCCTGCATGTACACCCTTAAGCGGCACGAGCGCACGCACTCGGGCGAGAAGCCATACACCTGCGGCCAGTGCGGCAAGAGCTTCCAGTACTCCCATAACTTGAGTCGGCACGCTGTGGTTCACACGCGGGAGAAACCTCACGCTTGCAAGTGGTGCGAGCGCCGCTTCACCCAGTCTGGGGACCTCTACCGCCACATCCGAAAGTTTCACTGTGGCCTTGTCAAGACTCTCGCCATTGGATAAAACACACCTCTCACCAGTGCCATGACATAAGACACAGTTTGTCTTTTCATATACTGAGTACTACTACTGAACAGTTTTCCCGTTAGTATACACACGTTGACAGTTTGTTGGAGACAAATCCTTTTGGAATTCTACCCCATGTGGCATTTCTCAAGTTAAAGATGTAGCAACTTAAAAACTGGAAGTGTTTTCTGTGCTGAGCTATGTCAGAGGCATACCTGATGGTCAGAGGCAGACAGTTGAAGGTGCACAGGCTGTAAGACTAACATGGGTGCTGTGAAACTCCAGCTGGATCTGTGTCGAAGGTGTCGAACAAATCAGATGATGCACTTGTTTATTTCTGTCTTGTTAGTGTCAATCTGTTGAGTTTAGTGAGGAGTATATTTGCTGAAAGAAAGGCTTCCTTTGTTCATACCTTATGGGCAAATGGATGATAGTTAATGCTAACGTATGTTAATACAATCGTCTGAGTGAATGAGACTTTATTTGTGCACATGGGAGAACAGAACCGTCCGTGAGTAGCAATATATGATTTTTTTAACTCCTACATTATTTATTTTGAGATTTGTGTAGTCCTTAACAAGTAAACTATCATAAGGCAGCAAAATTAATGAAGTTTGACTACTGGAAGTAAGATTTTTTTGTTTCTTTCTTGGAAGTAGAATTTTGTTTTGGTTGAAATGAAGTTGGTTACAGTTTTATGATCTTCAGAATGGAAGGCAAACAGACCATCATACGTTAATTTTCACCATGAATCACCAACATTTTTATTTTTTTTTTTGCCTCAGCCAGTTACCTGATCTTTTGTTGCTAATCCAAGTGAGCACATATCGAAGGAATGGCCTTCTAATTACAACTTTAAAGAAGCTGTATAATCAGAGGGACGATGGAGAGTAGTTATTATGAAGATAAAAGATAGCTACAGCTAATGCCTGTAACATTGGTGCCTACTGAAATTCTTAACACTTCACCTAGTGTACTTAAGCAAGAATAGGATTCATTGCCATGCCTTCTTGTCAAATTCAGCAAGTCTTTGGGCCTTTTTTAAAAAATCTCTCTTTGCAAAGTGTCCAAATACCAGGTGGTAACAAAGGTAGTTGTCTGCACTGGAATGTCAATTGATCCATGAGTGTCCTTAATTAAATAATTTACGAGAATGTAATAAATGTATGTAAATCAAGCTCTTGTCAATTAAATGTTTATTGACTCCTTCTGATTGAAAGCAAATAGTTCCCAGTAAATTACCTTGTTATTTCCTGGTATGGCAGCAGTATAAAAGAGAGGTGAATTGACAAAGTGTTTAGGGCATGCCCTTGGCAGGCAGGGAGGGGCAGAGGGAGAGAGGTGCCTCAGTTATTATGGATGGGTTACTGTAGACGTCTATTGGTAGCACTGTTTGTTCATCAAAGCTCTGCTTCGTTGCCCGCAGCTGAATCTGAGTTTGTCTTTCTTTCTTTGAATTAACTTTTTTTTTCGTATTATCATATCTTCTTATTGTCTGTGTGTAAGATACTACTGATGAAGTTGGAGCTTGAGCCTTTTGGTGGCTCTTGGAAGGATCTTTGGGCAAAATGTTTTGCTTCAGAGCAGTGAAATGGATTTCTTCTCTGTCGGCGTTCACTTAGATGCGATATGGATTCTTACCAGGGGAGTAGCACTAAAAGCTCATGATATTTGTTTAATCTGTCCTGAGAAGACTTGATCACAATTATTTATTAGTTTGACTTGGTTCAGGGTTTACTATAGGTGTGATCTTATTTCTATAAGCTTGAAAGACATCACGTCTTGCCTGGCTATCTTGGTACTCTTTCACTGGTATTGGGGCTGTCTGTTCATTTTTCGCTGTGCAAATCGAGTTACTGTAATTGTATTTTAATATACCACATAGAAACCTCTGCGGAGTATTCAAGATTTGTCACATGGAACATAGAGAAGCACTTGTTTTTAGCATGCATATAGTTTCAACACTATTGTCTAGGCTGCTATTTCTTACTATTTGTATATTTAATGTAAATATATATTCTATTTATCAAACTGTTTGTTTTCCGTGTTAGATCACACGTAAGGTTGAGAAAGCCAGGTGTCTTATTAAGGCTGCAGTCTCTTCGCTCAGAGTGTCATGTCTTCCCCAGAGAGTTTTGGTTCCTCTTCCATATTCAAAGCTTGATTGGACTCCGCCTCGCTACAAATCAGAACTGTTAATACCGCTACGACTGCTGTTCTGCCAGAGGGAACAGTTGTTCACAAGCACAGCCACACTGATACGGCACAGGCTACCTATAGAAACCAGACAATACCGCCATTGTTCCCCCAAGTCCCAGGTAGTTCTCAAGGGATCATTGTGTATCTCTCTCCTAGCTGTGGGGAGAAAAGGCACCGCGAGTCTCTCTTTGCACTTTTCTGTATTGAATGGAGCCATTGGAATGCGAGAAATGTATTTAGCGAAGGGAGACCAGGGAGACTGTAAACAGGTGTATTGTCTGGAGGCATCAAAGAGCAGCCCCCTATCCCAGCATGCAATAGATAAGTGCTTCATTGTTCTTCCACATGGAGGAGATACAACGGTGATTTGATTGCACATCTATCAAGGGAATATCTGAATTGATCAGAGTGTTGCTTTCCAAGTGTCTTCACGGCTAGATTTTGAAAAAACAAAAAACAAACTTAAGTTGGAGAATATTTGTGGCAACCCTGACTTGTGGGAAAACTTTGTAACAATGGAAGTCAGATGTAGGTGTTGACTACCTGTCCATTTCAGCATAATCCCCTTTAATGATTTTTTTTTTTTTAAGTCTTTCTCATTAATCACCAAGACTCCTTTCACGACATACAAATGAATTAACATGTGATTCATAGGTGTTTTCATGTCTTAGCGTTTGGAATGAGTCGTCTGTCAAGAAGGAACCGAACCATTTCTCTCAAAAAATTGCATGCAATCTGTTTCATTCTGTTCCCTAACCTGTAGTCGGCATTAGAGCGGTTTGGATGGGGGTTTGCAATGTAATCTTATGAGAAATGATTCGGTTTCTCCGTTCACTTGCACAAACATTCTTGTTGCAGCACTGGCATCAACCCTTTGCAGATGCCCAGAGAATTTAATCACTTTGGTTAGTCGTCTTTTAAAAAAAGTCCACCGTTTCTATCATGAAATAGTCAGTGTTTCATGAAATGTGAGTTTTTTCAGATACATAGATGTTGTGTAGTGTTGATAGCCTATGATATTTCAATCAGAACACACAGGAATGTAGATTTTGTCACTTAACCGTTGTCTCCGTTTTTTTAAAAAAAAGGAACATTTCTTATGTGGTGCAGTTGAATTGATTATTCTCTAATGTACATGTGTACAGAGGTAGAAACTAACGATATGTAAAGAATTGTTTCTGTTTATTGTTTCCAGTCTTTATTTATACCTCCAGGATGATCACAGAATGTGCCTTGTAGACACACTAATAGGTGTTGCATCTGGAGAAGCCCTTTTTCTATTACTGTACATTTGCCCTCGACTGCGGCGGCAACGCTCACGTCGCCTCAACAGTGGCCCAGTGAAGTGGAAACACAACTATTCACAACTATTGTTCCTATTTTTTTCTGTCATATCAAAAATATCAGCTCAGTCAAAACGAAAAATTTGAAGTCTGTTTATTTTTGCTGCTTTGGGAGATTACATTGAGGTTTGGAGATTTATTTGACCATTATGTTTATGTTAATAAATCTGTTTTGGACATGTTAAACTGAAAGACAAGCATTTTTGTGTTTGGCTTTTATTAGCCAATACTGTTGGGAACGTACAAAGTCTGTTCCTCAGTTAATGTCACTGTTGAATGTGAAACACTGAGATTTTGATTGATGACTTAAATGGAAACAGCGCTACTCTTGATTGGGGGCTGTTTGCCTAACTCATGCTGTATGATCTTTAAGTCTAAAAATGACTGTAGGGTTACACTGATACTGGAATTTTGTCCTCTGCAGGTTACAACTGTGAAATTGTGTATAATCATGAGAAATATTTATTATTGCATTGCTTCTTGTGCAACATTTGACTGTCTCAATTTTAATTTGGTAAAAAAAAAAAAAAGCTTCTAAATGTCAACGAAAATCTTTTTAATAGAATTTGTAGAAGTGCCATTAGAATTTAATATAATTTTTTAATAAGAAAGGTATATTTTATAGTAATCAATTGCTTCAGTGTTAGTGGTGTAGAGATTAGGGGACAATCTTATGCAGAATTGACATTGCTTAGATCTTAAGTCAATTTACTTTGATCTATAATTGTATGTGCATTTTTTTTGTTTGCGCTTTTGGAGTGTGCTTGTGTGTGTGTGCTGTGGAAATGTGACAATCTTGATTTAGGTCTTTATTAAGATTATGCATAGATTAAATGGAACAACTTTCTGTGGCTGTGTGGATTTCATTCATTTTGCACTTTCACTCGGTGAATAGTTTTGTCTTTCATCATATATTTTATCTTCCGCAGACACCACACATCTAATTATCAGTAATCATCAACATGAGATGAGCCGTGACTGAATTTGCTTCTTTAAATCCAAATAACCATTGTGCAGCAGACATGGGGGAAAGTGAAGTAAAAGCAGATTCTCACACACAACCTCAGTGTTTTCAAGGAGAGCCCTCGTCTGAGCAGCAGCAGCAACAATCAGCCAGCCGGTGTGTGTGGGCAGCAATGCAATGTGTACAGAGACAACAGAATGTGATAATACTGTGGGTCTTACAGGCCCTATCCCATTGAAACCATAAACTCAGCTCAAGGACAGAGCAATTTCAGAGATGGCCTCCCATTGTTCCAGACCTGTTGCCAATACTCCACAAAGGGGATGAACCTGGGATAATAAAGTCATTTGACTTTGTTGTGTAATTATTAAAACTAAAACTACAGCATGAATATATCTCACACAACAAGCCTCAAACTCATCTACATATACTGTATATGTAAGCAAACAAACAAATACCAAATATGTGTGTCTAATTGGGGGACTTCATGCCAATTCACTGGTCATTTTCTATAGAGAGAACTTTTAATTATTCCCCCGCTGCACAACTAAAGAAATCCAGCTGCTCTGCTATGTGATCCCAATAGGGATGGGCTCGGGTTCCCACCACCCTCCCCCAATCCCAGCACACCCGTTCTGGGAACCCCATATAGACAAGGGCCGCATCCAACCGACCCTGCCCCCATCCATCCTACCTCCACCCCCTCGGCCCCCAAACCACGGCCCCAAACCTCGGCCTCATCCCACCGCTCTATTGTGTGCGTGGGTAGTAGCTCAGCCGGTCTATTGTCTGGCCCGGCTCCCCAGCACGTACTTTATGCACAAACAGACGACACGGCGGCGCTGGCCAGGCAGCCCCGGCATAAAGAAAACAATGTCCTCCCAAGATCATTCATAAACACCCCGAACAGCCCCGGCCGGCTCGCGGTAAATAAGGGCCCTCCGCACCGCTGTGACCACCTCGCACTGTAAACAGCCCCGCAGGAGGCCTCCGAGCGCTCGCTGGCACCAACATCTCACATCTGCCCGACGGGATCCGGGGCTTTCACGCTGCCTAGTGCGAAGTGTGTGCGTTTCTTACGGACCAAAACCTCCACATGGAAAGCAGGGGCCATGTGATAGAGCTTAGCTGCAGGGTGACGAGCTGGGATATGTGCAGTGTAACTCCATGGTGTAATAAAACATTCCTCTCCGAGGCTCAAAGCCCGGCTCGTTTGGCTGCTGCTGTTGTTTTTTTAATGTGTGTGTGTGTGTGTGTGTGTATTTAGAGGTACTTGAGAGAAGTTGAGAGGAAAGTTGTAAGTGTCCACCACCTCACAAGGCCAGCGGTGGGAGACCTTGACCTCTGAAGGGACGGACTGCCAGGGACAGCTGGTGTGGCCTGTGTTTATTTATTTATTTCTTAACAAAAGACAGGTGGTCACACTTGAAAAGGGCACACAAACACAGTCACACATGCGCTGGTGTGCAGAAAACGCACACACACACAAGCATGGGTAGTTTTTTTGTCTCTTTTTCTCTCTCCATGTATATTAACACACACACACACACACGGCTATCAAGCCACTTATTTGTGTAGCCATTCTTTGGACTTCCAGATAATTCACAATCATATTGCCGCCAGGGATAAACTGTAATACAATCCAGTTATCCAGTCTGATGTAAAAAAATAAATAAATAAAAAAAAATTCTGAAGGATGAGAAGGAAGAGTCACCATTATTGCCAAGTTGTACGGTTAAATGCTCCCTGAGAATATAGTGGAGGCAAATGCCCTTGACACATTTTTTTATCCAGATTTGAAGGAGCACTTAACTTCTTGATCACAATCTACAACTTTGATCTGAATTGCATACACTGCGGTATGAATGGCTAAAAGTGCATAAATACATATCAACTAGTGCTCTCACACTGGGGTTGCCTTTTTTGGAGTGGCTCGTCCTGAGAGTGCCAAGACAGTGTGTCCTTGGTCCACTGCACAGCTGTCACTTACTCACACTCGTTGACGCATATTTATAGCAGCAGCATCACTGGGCTCGACGCTCGCAACACTCAGGCCACAGCTGGTCCCCAAAAGAATGGGTGAAAGACAAAGCCACATGCTCCCGCTGGCGGACCGCAGTTGGTCCGGTCTGGAGGGTCGCGGGTGTGCGGACCCCCTCTCCCCGTGCATGCAGCAGGGAGGAGAAGACGAGGGCCCGCGACCTTTGTCATTAGAGCGTCGGGGACGGGCGATGTGCTGAAAAACCTGGACAGCTGCACGCTCCCATTTTGAGGGTACATTAACGCATCACATCATTATGGGGTTCAGAGAGCAGAGAGGACCCCGAGCGTTGTCATCCGTCCTTCTAGTAAGCCAACAATGAATATCTCAGTCAGTGAGTGTTTCAGATGACAGACAGGCATGTGAGGCCTAAGCTCCCTCTGTAGTATATTTTACTGGGATGGCAATGGGCTGAGAGTGTGACACGCACTTCAAACGCTGTGCAACTCCTTTGAAGAGTGTATGTCTTCCTCACAACTGTACCATGTCCAGCTCTTTGAGTTCTTAAAAAACCTTATCTATAAAAAAAAAAATGTTCAGACATCTTGACGCCTTGCTTGCCAGCAGCTGTCTGTTCACTCAGCCAGAAATCAAGCGGTGCCCTCGGACACCAACTGCAGCGCTCCCCCAAGACCGGAGCCACAACTGGCCCGCTGAGCACGGGATGTGACTCAAGAGCTCAGAGGCTCATTTCCAATAAGCTCCAGGAAGCCCACTCATCCAAGCTAATATCTATAATATCAAGTCATGTGATTGATTTCTGTAAAGCCGCGCCGAGGACTTCCGCCACTGCGAACAATTACTCACAGCGCACAATACATGACCCTGAAGCCAGGCATCATCGGGGATGAGCTGGAGCCAAGAGAAAGTGATGACTACAACTCAAGGTCATGTCCAGTAGGCATAATTGTAGCCAGACGGACTGCAGCAAAGGCCTGGTTCTCTACAGCCTCTAGTTATGCTTATGCTTGTTTAAATCCAAAAATTGGATAGCAGAGATTCTCAAGGTCAGTCAGAGTGACTGGATGGGAATTTCATTATCATAGCCAAGTCAAAACTAAATTTTTTTACAATATGGAAGGGAAAATATGCTCGTTAAGCACAGTGAGATATAACCAGAATTTCATCCAATGAGAAAGCAGGTTTGTTGTATTACCCTACTGAACATGGCCCAGTTGGTCAGGAACTTGTGGATTAAATCAGTCCTTGATGTGTGCTGCCATCTGCTGATGGATATTTCTAACAACAGCGCACATGAGGACACAGTTGGGGAACACGTTTGGCAAGTGACAGACTCCAATATTTGTTCAGATACCCAGGCGCTGTTGCTGGAGTAGTCAACAATAATTTTTCTAGACCCATTAAATAAATCAAAAATATGATAAATCCACTAAAGGGACAGATAGTCACAACATCAACTGGATAAACAAAAACGCTTTCAAGTTTATTTAGGTTATTTTTGAATTGTAATACATATATACACAAATAAACATCTGGATCAAGATAAAAAAAAGAAATCACAGGTATAAAATGCAGTTTCAGTACTATTTCATGTGAATGCAGAAGGAAACTAACATGTGTTCAAGCATAATCCTCTGATCTCTCGCTGGTTGGTCTTCCTTTATGTCGAGCAGCCACAGCACAGAACTTGATCATATCGCCCACTATAACTGTGGAAGAAAAGAGACAAGATAATGTGCAAAAGGTAACCAACTTCTACAAAGAACAAACAGGCTGCACCTATGCAAAACTGTGCAGTCACTGGAATGGGAACGACAATCTCAATCCTTCTCTTGAGCAACTTCCAAAAACAGACACTTTCATTCTCTGCATTGCAATGATAACTAGAAGGACACTCTGAGAGCGCAGACCTCCGCCAAGGTTCGTGCTATTATTGCTTGTTCGTGAGTCAGATCCGGATCCGCTCCAAAATTTAATGGGTTCTTCCTTGACCCATGCTACACCCTTCCATGAAGTTTCATGAAAATCGGGCCAGTAGTTTTTTCGTAATCCTGCTAACAGACAAACAAACGGCACCGAAAACATAACCTCCTTGGCGGAGGTAATGAAAAGTGTCATGTTCACAGTCTGACATCAGCAACTATAGAAACTAGCCATCAATACCATAAATGCCTGTTCTGCTGAGGTCCCCCCAGACAGTTCCCTAAGCTATGTTGAATTAACAGCATGCCTGTGTCCTTAGTCTCTTCGAAAAGACACAGTGACAGTGCTTTCCGCTTTCCTACAGCCATTCCTGGGCTGTTTTCTCTGTGCTTAGAATCTCAAATTTTCTGTGCATTTCCTACTCCCTGATCTTTAATGTATGAATACTGTAACAGGCAATGCTTGAATACAAATATATATTGTGTCCTGTTGTGCCCTGTTGTGCTTGTACTGTGTGTGGCGTTATGTACAGTATGAACGATGACATTGACAATATGTCTCTGCACCAATGTCACCAAGACAAATCCCTTTATATTTATTGTACTTGGAAGTTACAGTAAATCTGATACTGAAATGAGGCCAGGTGTGAGACGGGGCAAAATTATTAACACTCCCTAAACCTTGTTAAATTCTAATTATGGCATTTGGTGCAAGTACCAATAAAAGTCACCAGTAAAACTCTAAAGGTGAAATGCTGGATGTTAAGAGATGCATATCGCTCTTGTTGCATGATTCAATTGGGCTTATGAAACCCTTTCAAAACCCATTGGATAAACTCCAAAATTTATTGTCATCAAGCTAAAAACAAGGCTGTTTTTCTAAGTGCCTGAAAAATGTGGCATTTTGGAGATACAAGGTTTTCACCAAACAATATCCACCTATAATATACACCCAAAGTAAACAACTAATTTTTCATGGCGAATTTGTTTCCCTCAGACAACTAATGAGGCTTGGCATGCCTTGGTGCTCTAGTTATAAAGTGAATCTGATGACAGTTCTGGAGCTGGGGATTAAAAAGTAAAAACAGCTGAGCTGGCTTCTGAGCCCGTACAGAAACAGGGTGAGAGGGACATCCAAATGTGACTTACTCTACAATAGTGCAGACAGAGCAGCAGAGGCTGCAGCAGCTGGAGCACTGGCGGGTGCAGGAGGAGCAGGTCAGACGGTCACACTGGGAGCATGGCGTCCTGGGCCCCTGGCTCTTCTGACACACACAGCAGCCTGTAGGACCCGCTGCTGCACCTGGACACAAGGCACACATACATACAGTTCACTTAATGAGCATTTAGCAAAGCACTCAACTTTAGTGTCAATCCCACTCTGACGTTTCAGGTTTCAACATATTGTCTTTAGTGGATTGATGAGGCAGTGACATACAAGGCAACTCGTTAACAGCATTGGTGCTTTAATCACATATGAGCACAATGTCCATGTTGAATAGATTCTTTATGTTTTGTCTCATTATGTTGTGCATATGTCACCATTTCTGATTTGTTACCCATTTCTATTGCCTAGAATCTGCCTAGTCTATCACGACCCTTTCAACTGCCTTCTCATTCAGGCTCACCTGCAGTGGATGCTCTCGTCAGCCTGCCATCTTGTCCAATTAGTGTCTGTCCCCTTAACAGTGTCTGTTTGCAGTCAGGTGTCACAGCTGGCCCAGTGGACTGTGGCTCTGTGCAGTTCTCCTCTGCATCCACATCCCAGATTTTTCCCATGACAGCCTTGGCACCATTGAAGAGCAAGTTCTTAGTCTTTTCTGTGGGACAAAAAGCACTGGGTGAATTAATGATCCTTTTCAGACACATGACAACACAGCTGACCCTCCTGACGTTTTAATTAGCTAACGTTAGCTTAGCGGTTGTTGTCTATGGTTTATTCAAGGCAACTGAAACGGGTAATACGTTTGGTTAAGTTATAGTTACTCACTGGCTGGCAGGCATTGTCATCTAGCAACTAATACCTGTTAGCTATATGGAGTAAAGAAATGTATTTTTTTCTCTCCTACTCCACCCTGCCTGCTTTGTAGTATCTCACAGGCTAGCTGGCAGTATAGGTTTTTTTTCCTCCGAGAATCGCTTCAGACTTTAATGATATCGTTATGTAACTAACTTAGCTGACTTAAGGCCCAACAAGTGACATGACACTTGCAGTACATATCATCTCACTTAGTAAGAGCGGTAGTTATGTTGTAAACATGACCAAATGTGCCAAAACGTCACTAGTAACACAATGTTCCCGTCCGAGACTGTTGCGCACGCAAACAACTAGCTAGCGTTGGTTGTATATACCCAGGAAGCTAACATTAGTTAGCGCTGCGACATGTCTTGTTCGCATGCTCTTACCATAGATTTCTTGTCGGTATTTGTTCCCAAAGACACCGTGATGATTCAGCTCCCGTTGGCCAACATGTATTTTATATTGTGATGAGAATGATTCCGGGAAAGGATAACCTCGTTTAGGCATTTTGCCGCGCACTGCCCCGACGTGCTTCTGGATTCAGACTTGTTTGTTGCGGGAAAAATGGAACTGAGGTAGCAAGGAACCAACCAACCCGATATAGGCTTGTTGTCACGTGACATTGGTTCTTCATTCCCTCCGCCACATGTTATGCTGCCTTCAGGGACCGGTGGAAATACTGCATTTAATGGTTCAGCGCTTGACTGTGCGCGTTCTGAATGGAGCACTTTGAAGGAAAATCGCATAAATACTCAGATTAGGAAAGCAGTAAAGGAAGAACAGTTTCAGATATCACATGTGTGAAATAATGTCTGGTTTCTACTTTCTTCTTCATATTCATAGCAACTTAAATGCATGGATATCCATGAGTTTTTTTCTCTTTGATTAAATTGCTTAAAAAAAGACAAACACAGTCCCATTACACATCACTCAAATAGTCGATGGTTTCATATCTTAATAAAGATGGCATCTACTGATTATGTTGACTTTGCAGACAGTCAGGCCAGCCTCTAGAAATCAAAACAGTGTTCAATGTAGATGATCCTCTTGGTCCCCTATGGAGCATAGAGTGTCCACCATGGATTCAGGTCTTATGAGTTTTATTTCAAAACAATTGTGCTGTTTTAATTGGTATTGTGGCACAGTAAATTGACACTAGCCTTATAATTGCAGAACATGAATATCTGATGATGATGACCAGCACTGTTACAAAACAAACCAAAACCACAGCCAACATTGTTCAAAGATTACACAGTTCTACACAGTCTATTAATTGAACAGGAGTAGATAATTTTAGGGGATAAAAATAGGTCACATCATGCTATATCCTCTGTGCCATATCCTTCCATCAAGGGCGGGTAAAGTTTTTCCTTTAGAACATCTGGATCATGCACTCTCTGGACTTTCCAACACCGACCCACTTGACTGTAGAGAGAGAGAGAAGGACATATATGAGGAAACAAAAGCCCACTGTGTCCGTCAGTCATAACCAAAGGGACATTACTAATAAACGAAATAGTGCCACCTAATGGATCTGTTAGGCATTCACATAGTTTTTGCATTACTATTTGATCTTGGTTTGGAGGCCTTCAGGGTAGCAACTGAGAATTGTTTTCTGCATACGTGTGTGTATTGTAAATTTAAGCTTTGTATAGACTCCTGCAAAGACCTTTGAAATATCATGATTACAAAGTAAAAGGCCGGATATCTAAGGTTTGCTATATTCTGCACTTCCATCAGGACTACCATCACTACAATCCTGTCTTGTATTGTGTCAAACGTACTGGGAACTCCAATGTGGTTCTCAATGAAGCGGATGTAGTTTTGTGCCTTGGCGGGGAGGTCGTTCCACTTCCTGGCTGCAGATGTGTCAGTCTTCCAACCAGGGAAGGTCTCATACTCAACCTCCGCTTTGTGCAAAACTTCCATGTTGGCTATGGATAAATGAGAAGAATCATTATTGATCTTTATGTCAATGATGTGTCTTGATTGTGATACCCACACAGATCAAACAAAGCAGGAGGCCCTGTGAGTCATCTTTTACATTTGGTTTCCTCCTGTTAAGATCATACCTGGGAAATGGGGAATTCTTTTGCCGTTGAGTTTGTAGGCTACTCCAACTTTGATTTCATCCAACACATCCAGAATGTCAAGTTTTGTCAAAGCAATGCTGTAGGAAAGGTTACAAGTCTTAGAAAAACAGATTCATGTGTGCTGTCTATGATTATATTCATTCATAATTTACAGGAAAAATAGGTAGGTATTAATGGTAAATGTACCTCAACAGTCATACATAAAAATGAAGTAGAGCTCAAGATGATTGCATTTGGTTAAACAGACGGGCCCTAAACTCCTCTATCCACTCACGCAGTGAAGCCATTGATCATGTGGGCGTATCTGAGGATGACCAGGTCCAGCCAGCCGCAGCGGCGCTTCCTTCCCGTGGTTACACCCACTTCATGACCCCTCGTCTGCAGCAGCTCACCCACCGCCTACAGAAAACACACAGCCTGGTCTGTCACTTCATTACTCATCGAATCAAACGATGTCCAAAAACGCTCTTTAACTACAGAACCTTGATGTTATGTAATCAGTGCATTAGCTATACACACAGAAGAGCACAATATAATCTCAGAAGGAGCGGGGAATAAAGTTGAAAACATCTTGATCTATATCCCTATGGCCAGGTCTCGTGTTAGGTAACGTGACCCCGGCCCACACAGTAAATCTATCTTGAACCCGGACTCTGGCCCTAAATTTATCCCTCTGAACATGTGATCTGCATGAGAGGTAAAGAGTGTTTGAGTGTTGTCTCTCACAAAATTTGACAGCTGCTCTCAGCAAGTAAATGTCTCTCCCCCGCCGGCTTTGCTCCCAGTGCGTCAGTCACATGATCATAAACACACTATACATATCGAGTTCAGTATCAATGAGTTACATAAGTGTCTCGTCTTCATACGACAGGAAGGTCACAGAAGCAAAGAAGACATTTTAACAAAGCCCAATGTCTAGTGTCAGAGTCCCAGTAATTTAAGGGTTTTTCTTGAGGAATGTCCATATAGTTCAGTGAGTTCTTACATTGAGTTGTTCTGTGGGGAAGGCTCCGATTCCCACTCTGGTGGTGTAGGCCTTTGATACACCAAACACATCACCAATGTTCAGGGGAGGGATACCAAGACCAGTGCATGCCCCACCCACAGTGCAGTTTGATGACGTCACGAACGGATATGTGCCTGAGGGGACGAACGCAATCGGGTGACTCCTTCACACATCCCAAACATCTCATTTAATATTCAAAACACGTCAAAAATCCACCTCATCGCCGGTGACCCTACCAAAGTCGATGTCGAGGAGAGCAGCATTGGCCCCTTCAACCAGAATTTTCTTTGGAGCTCCATGAAGAGCTTCATACATGTAATAGACCCCATCTCTCACCATCGGCCGCAATCTCTCGCCGTATTCCTGCACCAAACAGCAAAACAGGAATATGTTGTTGCTGGAAATGGTGATATCCATCAAATGTGAGTACTGAATCACTTAATAATCACTTTCAGCAGTGTCTACCTTGAGTTTTTTCAGTTGGTCCTCAACGTCAACTGTCAAGGATGGATACATGGACTGATACTGCTGGACAAGGTTCTTGAATCTGAAAAGATCCCCCAAAACTCATGAAACACGACTCGTGACTGTATGTGAAATGGGTCAGCATTCGGCCTGAGGCTGTTTAACAACCAACCCTACCTGGAAGAGAAGTCCTTGAAGTCACCCAGAAGATCACAGACACGTAGGCCAGTGCGGGATGCTTTGCTGGAGTAAGTGGGTCCAATGCCCTTCTTGGTTGTTCCAATGCTGTTATTGTAAAACACAAGTCGAACTGAGCTGATTTGAAAGCACATCTGGAATATATTATCTATCATTGATTTTTATTCAGTACATTGGCATATTTCTAGTCTTTTGGCAAAATGTTGGGAGGTCTAGCTCACTGGTAGTTGTACACATTGAGTCTTACTTCTTTCCCTCCTGTGCTTGTCTCTGGGTTTCCTGTAGGCCATCAACAACCTGGTGGAAATCGAACACTGTCGAGAGATGTAAAACAAGTCAATGAAACATCACCCTCACAGACTACAATTTCATGATTTATACAGGCTGCATATATTTGAATTGTGGAATCTGAATTTCTCATTTACCATCAAACAGCGACACACATACATACCAAGGTGAGCTCTGTCTGAGACGATCAGTCTCTTGTCCCAGCCTTTGAGACCTGGTCAGAAAGTGGAAACAAGTATGGACGTTTACAACCAATCTTTTCCAGCAGTGAATTATGTGTTTCAGTGTATTTTTTGACAAAATACCTTTCTTCTCATTCTTATCGCCCTCCTCGAACAAGCCGGGTAAGTGTATGACCACACCATTACCTACGAGAGCAGATAGAAACTGTTTGTGTATTAACTGTAAAAATCAACATTGAACACTGATAGTCATGCTGGCACTACAAAGCTGAAAGACTGAAGCTCTTACCAATGAGAGATATACTTTTGCTGTTGATGATTCCACTGGGGAGAAGGTGGAAGTCATATTCCTTGCCTTCCACTACCACCGTGTGCCCTGCATTGTTACCCCCCTAAAATCAAAGCAGGGTACATAGTGATAGTGTACTGACAAACTTTGTAATTTACATAAAGAAGTGTCGGCTATGATGATATAAACAAATACAGTATGATGAAAACACCCAAGACTTCCACAGGAGATATTTCCCAGTGTGTGTTTCTAATTTTATTTTTCAGAGTGGGTAATAGAGTGTAAGTCACCCTCTGCCCAATTCACCATGCTTTTCCAGCACCTATTTTAACAGACTTGGCTGGTGCTGGTGGATCCTCCACTCTGTTCCCTCTGGCTAAGACCTGGCCTTCTCACATATCAAGCCACCCTGGGAATGTGACCTCGCACTAGCCCGGCGGGTGGGGCTCTCAGGCCTCTAGAACACCGGGTGCCAGTCCTAACTGTCAGCGGAGAGAGAGTACAACACAGCAACTGTGGGGAGGTCTCACTCTGTGCAGGTCCAGACCGGCCTCGGATTTCTGGGCAGTGTCATGTAGGCTAAGTGGACAGAAACTGGCCTGTTTGGCATTATGGCATTTCAATTAGCTTATGCCTCTTAAATGCATGTTCTTTCTGTAGTCTCTGTGCTCAGTTGAATAGGTCAATCAGAGCAAGTTTACCCTATAGGTTTAGAGTTGGAAGTAAAATTCACTAAGAGAATGAACAAGTTCTGCTTAGGGTTTGGGTTACACTGAGTGTACTACTGCTAAAAATGGACAAATAATGGTATGTGGCATTCCTCATGTCAAGTCTTTTGAAATTTGGTGTCAATGTGCACAATTATTTTTCTTCATTTGCTGCATTTTTGACAAAATTGATTGCACAGTCAAGGGAATAGGCTACATATATTTCTTGTAACAAATGAGGTCACAGAAGATTCAGTTGGCAAATAGTAAAACGTCCTGTTCTCACACTGTCCACCAAAACACAGAGCTATATCAAGTGTTTTCAGTCAACTCAGCACCTGTTGCGCTCTACCAGGACTTCACTATGTGACCGACTCCTTTGTGTCGATCGAGATTGTGAGAATAAAGAAAATATAATTCAGTACTAATACAACCGCACGCTCATGTGAATGTTCAGATGAAGCCATGAATTAATTTACCTGACATCTGCACACCATGTCAGCTTCGGTCGCCAGCAAATCGACGACTTTCCCTTTACCCTCGTCTCCCCATTGCGCACCGAGCACCACCGTCACTTTGTTCCCCGTGTCGTTGCGTGCTCGCTTCAGCCCCGTCGCGGCGGGCGGATTCGTGTAACTTTTGTGGTCTTTCGCCGACCAGGTGAACGACATGACGGTGGCTTATGGCTGTCCGTCTCAAGCAGACTAGACTGTCTCCAAGTGTGGCATTGCCATATCTGTAACTTCATAGCCGGTGATGTCAGAGCCAGACGCGCAGTGCGTCGCTGTCCCGAGGCAAGTTGTCTCCAAGGCTGTCACACGCACAGACAGAAGCCTGTAGCCACTATAACAGGGATGTAGAGGAGGGTAAAGCCACCCAAAATACTCGAATCTTTGACAAATATATAATATATATTAACTGTTATAAATTATATGAGGGTAGGGTCCAACTAAATTAACGCTTTTCTCAAAGTCTTAATTGATTGTTGTTTATATTTGTGGTTGTTTGCCTTATGATTACCACAGACTGCAGATTTACCACTACATCACTGACTGTAAACATAGCTTGATGTCATCAAAAACTCCAGCTGAACCGTGAATTCACTTTTAATAAAATATATTTAAAACATCACAAGTTCATACAATCCACTATATGGTATCCAGTGTCATATATGTCCTCTAGAGAAGAAATTAGGCTTTGACATAAGATCCAAACAGTTATTTTGTTCTGATGGCATGTAAAATTCAACAATAGTTTGCACCAAACACTGCATCTTTCTTTTTGCTGTAAGGTAAATATAGCTATGGGAAAACACATTCACTGCATATTTTACAACAATTATACAAAACGACATATAAAGCATATTAACGTTTGAATAGATCTGAATCAAAAATATCACTCATCCTCATATATAGGCTATAATTCATTTACATAAAGTGACATGTTCACATCAAGGCTGTGCAGATCCTAGCCTTAGATGCGTTTACTTTTCTTGGTCTGAAACAAAAAACATTTCAAAAGAATCCTCTTGAAGGAGTCAATATTCATGTAGTCTCATAAAATAGGCTATTAGTCCACAAGTTCAGAAATCCTGCATGGAATTATTGGATTAACACTTCCTTTTTCCTCTCGATTTCCTTTTCCTGGAGTCACCTAGGGAAACAAAAACTAAAATGAATAGACAGAATCACATACTGAAAAACATTAAATAACTTTAATAAACATTAAATGAGTAACTATCATTATTGTTGCATAAAATGGCCACAAAGGCACAAAGGCATAATTTATTTACACGGTGTATATTATTTATGATTAGCAAACTTGACCACATCTGCTTCAAAATGCTCAAAATTTCTTCAGTAGTCACATTTTTAATGCATTCAGATCATATAGCTTTCACCAAAGTCAGATTAACAAAAGGACAGTTCACAGGTAGCACGAGACTGTGTGTTGTTAGTATGTTAAACAGTCCCATTTGGAGGCTTGGGGACTAGACAAGAAAATAGGGGCGGAGACACAGAAAACTGACAGCACTCATGAAATGACTCAGTCCACGATGTCTTTACAAACTGAAAGGCTGCTTGAGATCAGAAAACCACTGCCACTGTTAAGAGGATTAATTATGGTACCCCACTCCATACTCCCTTTTCTGGATTAGTTTCCCCCAATTTTGATGGACATTAGAAGCACCTCAAGAAACAATACGCACTAGTTCAACTGCTGTTAAGATTTTGGCTTGATAACCATTGATTTTGCAAAATGTTAAAGAGAGCGAGAATGTTAAAAGCTGGACGACACAGACAAATGAAATCCAGACTCCAGTTAGACCGACAAATGATGCGTTATTTTGGATCAAGCTTCGGCGGTTCATTAGGATGAAGTTCCTGCTTACATCAGTTTGCCATCCCGTCGCTTGACCTACCTCACTGCAACACACAGCCCTTTTTATGTTTACTGTGTCCTTTCCCACTGTTACCTTGTGTTTTAGAGAGTCAAAATGGAAAACACAACATTCAAACAAACTGACCATAAAAGGACTCAGTGTAATAGAGAATTGATTTAAGATCTGTATATTAAAAATTAATTAAAACTTCAAATCAAGTGTGAGACACATTGATTCCATATTCCGTACTTTAAAAAAAAAAAGACCATGTCATCCATGCAAAATACTGATCAACATATACTAGCATAGCCCATACATAAAATATAGAATGTAAATTGCAATAAAACCAAAACAAATAAGGATTTCCCTTTAAGACACATCAAGAGACTAACATTCCAAACATGATCTTTATTTGAGCTGATCGATAGATTACCTTCATGACTCTTCTTTTTGCTTCGTCTAAAGAGCTTCTGCTGTTTCTTTGGTTCAGGTTTAGGGGGAGCTGAAGCTGATGCAGGCAGCGCTTCAGACACCGATGACAGGAGATCATCTGAATCCAGTCCGTCTGGTACGTCAAATCCCTGGATCTCACTGATGACCGACATCTCGTTGTCTTTGGGGTCCGAGCGTCTGTTACTCACGACCTCATCTTGGCCAGAACGTTTTCCAGTGATGCTTTCCTGCTCTTCTCTACCCCTCTCTTGTCCCACAGTCTGTGTCAAATGGCTTATTTTATTACTCATGTTATTTTTCCCAACTTCCATTATATTGCTTTCACTACTCTTCTTAAGCTCCATGTGTACATCAGCCACAGCAAGCGTGTTGTTTCCATTGAGCGGAGCCTCCACACTGCTGCCCATTGGCTCCTCAGGCATCGACTTCCCAGTTTCCAGGCTGGAAGTGCCATCCAGCACGGCCTCTGCCAGGTCAGAGTCTGAGAGAGAAGATGGGCTTTGGTTGTTGATGAGGACATTGGTCTCAAATGCGGCTGTTTTAAAGCTGTTTGTGGGGAGGCATGGCTGCTCCTCTCCCACCTGAAGCTTAGGTTGTATCGTACACGGGGGACTGCTTGGTGATATTACAGGTTTCTGTTGGCGTTGCCCATTCTGTAATGCGACAGGTCCTTCTAGGGGTGACTTTGTTGCCGTGGCAGATCCTCCTTGGGGTGTGTTGGGCGGTAAAGCTGGTCCGTGTTGGGGTGCACTCAGTAGTGTTGCTGGAGTTTCCTGGGGTTTGCTGATGAGGCCGTTCACTCCGCCTGTGGTGGCCTTGTGCCCCTCTGTCTGAGGCTGGCTGGAATCGGTAATGGTGGCTGTTTCTGGAGCCAAGGTTTCTGCTCCTTCTTCTACAG
This sequence comes from Centroberyx gerrardi, assembly GCF_048128805.1. Taxonomy (NCBI): domain Eukaryota; kingdom Metazoa; phylum Chordata; class Actinopteri; order Beryciformes; family Berycidae; genus Centroberyx; species Centroberyx gerrardi. The sequence continues at coordinate 16,622,267 of NC_136013.1, read as the reverse complement.
GCTTGACACTTGATCCTGAAGGGGAGAAGTGGGCAGTATTAGCCTTGATGTGAAAGGTGTACATTGAGAGAATAATAATCATTAAAATGGTTACTTTGAAAGTGAGCAAAGAAGCATGACATTAGAGAGTCTGCATGGAAATAACAGCTAACAGATTGGCCAAGCAACCAAGTGATGGAGTTAGTGTAGTGAGATGGGCGGAAAGCAGAGGTGCAAAAGCACAAACGAGAGCACAGATAAAGCGGTGATGCCGTGTTGCAGCTCGCAGTTAAGTGGCTCAGGAGCGGAGCTAGGAGCTGCGGATGGAGGCCACAGGCTCTTGTCCTTACCAGGTGGGCCGGTATCCCTATGCATTTCACTAGAGGGGAGGCTTTCCGAATCGCACCTGGGCCTTGTCTTCCTGAGGCTGAAGCCTTTCCTGATATCTGCCAGGAGGTGGTCAATGATGCAACCATCGTCCTGTGGCACGAGGCCTTTCTTGACTGGGGACAGAAGGTAAGACTAAGGCTCAAGACACTCATGTACTGTCCATTTAAAATCACATCTTTGTTTGAAAGGAACATTTGAAAGGAAATCTCTAGTACAGTGCACCCTTCGGAAAAAGAGCGAGGGAGTGTCACAACTCACTTATTTTTCCATTCTCCCCCTTCTGTCTCTTGGACTCCTCCTCTGCCAGCTGTTTCTTTCTTTTCTCTGCCTTGGCTGCCTGCTCTTTTCTGGTTTTGTTTTCCTGTTAGCGGGGAAAGACAGGATATCACTAATCGCCAAGTACAAAAAATGCACAGGAGTTTGGCTTTGTGACATTTACGGAGAGACATATTGACACCTTTTAGAGTTTCACAGTACATATTCACACCCATGTTACAAGGACAACAACACCTCAAATACAAGTGGAGAAGTGTGTTAGACAGTATACACATCACTAAATATATATACTCAAGGAGTATAGCATGCTTAATTGTTGCAGCTTCATAGGGGAGTGTCTCCCAAGAAAACATTTCAAGCTACATAAGTCATATAAACCTATATAAAAGGCCACAAATGTATGACCATGCACAGCTTTCATCAAATAGTATCATAATAAAAGGGAACATGAATGAAATATGGTGAGGTTGAGCTCCCTGACCTTCAGTGCCTTGATGAAAAGTCCTCGGAAAGTCTTGATGGTCCCAAAGAGCTCCTCCAGCGACAGCTGACTGGAATCCTCACATAGGTAGAGGGCCAGCTCACCTTTCTTCTTCTCAATCTCAGAGAACCGTTCCTCTAAAGCTTGGCACGCCTCCAGACTTTCCTAGCGTGGAGAAAAGGAAGGCATTTGGGGATTTGGATCCAGCTTCCAAAGCAATTACAGTATTGAGTTATCCATTTTTTTGGCTCTATTGAGAGGCAAAATTGGAGAGTATCATCTTACTTCAATCACTTTTGCGTATTGCTCCTTCACATCTTCCACAGAGTTGGAGACCTTCTTGGCTGCCCCGTTCAGCCGTTTCAGTAAGGCACTGGCTTCTGACTGAACGGAGTCCAGGTTAACTCTGAAGACAAAAAGTAAAACTTTTTGATGTCTTTTTTTAAATGCCAATTCCAGATCCATTGAGGACCAATTAAAAAAGGAAAAACAAGAGCTTGAGTAGATGTGAAGGAGGTTATTATACCCTGCTGCTTTTTCACAGATCTCTATATCATCTGGCAGCGCCAACAGCTCTGGGTGGTTCAGCTCTGCTTCCTTTGCAAAACAAGCCACATAGTGGGTAATTAAATAGGCTGATGATTGAAAAAAAAAATTCTCGTAGGGCTGCTGCGAGCCAGATAGTGTACCTCCAGGATGTGATGAAGCAGGGTAATGCGGCTCTTGTTGGCCTTGGTCTCTGTAAGCTTGAGCAGAGAGCTGATCTTGAACCCCTCTGCGTTCCCTGTGTGACTTCCCTGGAAGTAGACCGATAGCCAATTAAGAATGCAAGCTCTGTCTAAATGTCAGCGTAAGTAAAATATGAATGAGTTGGGAGCGGTTCTTACATAGTTGAGGAAGTTTCCCACATCAAGGATAAGCCTGCAGAAACTGGGCATGAGTGCGCTCATTCTGAGAGCTGAGAAAGTAGTCACATATTCATTTTGTGGTAAATTTCTAATTTTCAGTTGGATATTTTAAAGAGCACAACAAGAGGTGTGATCAATCAGGTGGTATTTGATATAGAAAATGGAACAGTGAGGGTGTAGGGCCATCACTGGAAAATGTATGTTTATACAGTTGAAGTGCTGCTGTTTACTTACACTGGCAGGCCTCCTCCACCAGCTCAGCTTTAGGCTTGAGCATGTCCAGCACTGAGGCAGTCTCCTCACACAACAACATACACTCAATCCTCAACTGATAACTGGGGAGACAAGCAAGATAAAAGAGCTGAATATGACAGTATACATACAATGGAGAGTACTAAGTCAACAACATATACCGTAGTTTAATAGTAGAGTAAGAATATTTACCATGGTACAGCAAGAAGAGCGATGTAGAAGCGGTCAACATTAGCCAACTTGTCTTTCTCTCCTTGGAAAGACTTCAAATTTTCAATCTATATTGAAGCAGAACACAGTGAGTCAGACTTGAGTCACTGTCTTGTTAATATATGCAATGTCATTTTCAGGTGGCAGCTGTATTGACAGATAAAAGGTGCATGAACCTCTACTTTTCAAAAATACAAAAGCACTGATAATGCCAACCTCATGCTTCTCTGGCAGGAGCTTCAGAAGCTGCTTTAGCACCTCCACATCAAATTTAGTCCGATCCCCATTCTGAACCATGGCAACAAAGTCCTCATTCGAGCTGAACAGAGAAAAAGGAAAATACTGAGCTAGGAAATGGACCAGAAATATTAACATCAACACCAAAACGATGGTTAAATATCTCACCATTTGAACTGCTTCAGGAATATGTTCAAATTCAAGTTTTTCTTTGGATCAATGAATGAAATCTATAGCAAAAGGAGAGAAGGTGGGAATGCATATTGATTATTCAGCATTGATAATGAGGCGTGTTTGTCCTGTGAGTGCTACAGCTCTGAGGGTCTGCGTCGAGTGTTGACCAAGCACACCTCTTTAGGCTCCTTCTTGACAGGAGCAGCTGCCCCCTTGTCTTTGTGCTCGGTCACCGGGAAACAGAACAGCTGCTCGATACTGCTGTAGTCCGGCTCCCGAGGAGGAGGGTCTTTCTGAGCCGACGCCCACATGGAGTGACCATCTGCGTGTGTGGGGGTGTGTGTGAGAGGGAAGAGAGTCACCTGTCATGAGCTCGCACTTTCTATCAAATCACACAGTGTTTGCTGCCCTCATTGGGTAAAAACTAGATTGCCTTTGAAATCATTTGAGCGTTCAAAAACCCAAAGCTTTACACACTCACCAGTAACGGCACGGAGCTTCTGCCAGTTGAGCTTCTTCATCCGCAGGGTGGGGCACCGGCCTGCACTGGAGGGCGCGGAGCACCCCAGGGCCTGACTGCTCTGAGCCATTATCATGCCCGGGGGAGGAGGAGGCGGAGGGGGCATGCCAGGTAAGGGAGGGGGTGCTGGAGGCAGCCCACCGCCAAACCCTGGTGGGGGAGGTGGGGGCGGCGGGGGAGGCATTCCAGGCAAGGGAGGAGGTGGTGGGGGTCCGCCGCCCATGCTGGGTAGCGGTGGAGGGGGTGGGGGAGGGGGAGGCGGAGGCGGAGGTGGGCACTGGATGGGGCCTGGGGGCAGGAGCCCGGTCATACACGGGGGTAGAGGTGGGGGTGGGGGTGGAGGCGGGGGCGGAGGAGAGGCACACAGTGGCATCTGGGCGGATACGGCACTTTTGGCCACTTTCTCTTCGTCCTCGCCAGCCAGAACAGTCTGCACGGCCTTGTCCGCTCTCCTGACCAGCTGCCCGTCCACCTCATGACGACTGACACTGCTCTTGCCCTTGGAGAACATCAGGCGCTGCATGATCTTCTCGCAGGACTCCATCTGAGCTGGAGCACAAATCCACACAAGCACAGACACTGACAAACCCCGTTCAAACAAACTACAAAAACAAACAGGTATCCACCATAGCCTGCGTTTCACCACTAGGATCTATTTTCCTGGATAACACGCTTAACACTATTCACACAAAAATCACTGAGGATTAGCTATTGGTCTCTTTAGGCTATTGACTTAAAAGCAAATGTATTGTTGTTGCAGTGTTGACTCACAGTCTTGGGCCAGCAGTATGGCTCTGTTAGTGAGGGCCTCCAGGGCCTGCCAGATATCACAGCGCTCCGGCCCCAGCAGCAACAAGGTCTGTAGGATGGACAGCAGCTGGAGAGAGGCTGGGGAGCTGCTCACCTGGACACACACACAGGAACAAACGCATTAGCACACTCTAAGTAGGCTTGCCATGACTGAGGTGACAGACGCTGAAGACAGAGGTATATTCCCTTGTTGTGGGCTAACTGTAGCAAAGTTTTCATTCATGCAGTCTCCAAACTTTGTTAACCATCTCACTCTGCACTTTGAAGTGGAACATCTTAGGACACTGTGGTACATGATGAAGCCGACAGTCAGTTCTCACTTTGTTGAAGAGTGTTGTGAAGACCTCCAGGTGATTGCTCATATCAATTCCCCCATAGACCCGCAGCAGCTCGTCCTCATCCTCAGCCATTGCCTCTTCAAAAGCTTCACACTGAATAATCAAGTCTTCATCCTCCTGCTCCCTGTGCACCACACACATACAGATCACTGCTGGGCATGGGGAGACTTCATAGCATTTAAATGACATTGTAAAAAACAAAAAGCTAAGATATGGACATTTGTTTACATTTCATGTGATTAATGAATAAGCTTATGCCTCAATATCTTTCCCTAAAAGCATTATTTTATTTGCAACGATTATGATTTTTTGAAAGTAAAACCTGCACCTTGAATTCAATTTATTGATACAGACTGACTGAACCAATGGACAATAGAGGGAAGGCTCACCTCAATTTGGGCAGTATATCAAGTAACTGAAGCCCTGCAAGACAACAAGATAGCACACAGCCGTGAGTTTAACAACCCTCAAGTACCAATTTTCCAGAAACTTGTTCTTAAAAACGGGCCACTCAGCTATTCACAGTGGTATGAATTGGTTGTGGGCGTCGGCAGGAAGTCACAGGTGAGCAATTACAAAATAGGAGTGGCCAATCAAAAGATTGCTCAGGTGGTGGGTGGGCATTTTAATGAGTTTAGAAAGGCCCCTGTATTTGCTAATGTGACATATTTGTCTTAAAATATCTCAACTATTTGTCTCAAAGACATCTTTAAAATCATACCAACTCAATGTGATTTAATCAATATTAGAGGGTATGTGAACTATACATTTTCAGTCTAATGCAAGACGTTTGTAATGTGCAGGAATATGCAATGCTTTACATATTTGAGGTTTGCTCAGTTCTCAGGTGTTTTTCCAGACCCAAGTGCGAATGAGGCCATCAGACCTATTCTTAGACAGACCCAGTGACAGAGATATTTGTAATAGAGCTATTGCTCATGGCCTAGTTTCCCCTCTGCTTTCCTGTGGAGTTTCAGCACAGAGGGGAAGGACTTTTACATTAACAATTTACCGCTGCATGACCTTGCTCGTGACCTGAGCCTAGATTCCTGACAAATTGCTGAGTAGCAGGTGAACCGAGAAGTGTACCGATAAACTCCTTCCTCATCTTATCTCTCTCCCTGAGTTCATCTGTCCCGAAGATGAGGGCGTTGATGACACTGAGCAGCGTCACCATGTACGGGACATTGTCTGTGGCCTGCAGCTCGTTCATGATCACACTGAAGCGATACTGCTGGGTCTTCACGCCCTGCGGGGACAAACCAAAGTCATTATAGGTAATTACCTCAACATCATCCAGGAGGAATGTGACTCTGATGATGATATCGCTTGTGCACGCAATCCACCACTAGAGGGCATTAATGTTATGGTGTTTAATATCCAGAGTTACCATATCATTTGACGTAAAAAACAAAGGTAAAACACAACACCCATTAACTTTTCAGAAAACATGTAAGCAATATGAATCTTCCGCAGGTCGGCCACTTGCCTTGTAGTGATCCAGGGCGTCCAGTGCCAGACGATAGCCATCTGTGGAGAACATGCTGAGGGCAGCGAGCAGCTCAAACACCTGCTTCTTCACCATGGTGTTGGAGGTGTCCAAGGCTGTGGGACATCATGATCACTCACATTACTACAGGTACAGTCCTATATATTTCCCGTCTATTTCACAAACAGCAAGCCGTTCTTCTCACTCTTTCCCCTTTGTGTCTGGACTCTAGCAGGATGCTTTGTTTCAATACCTTTTAATCAATGCAACTTGAGCTTTGCCCTCTAAAGATGCAGTGTTTTGCCTTAGATAAGCGTCTGTTTTGCGTGTGTGTGTGTATGTGAAATCCAATACCCGTTCAACTATGACACTACATATGTATGGCTGACCTGAAGCAACCCTGTATGATTCATCTCTGCATGAAAAGCTGAACTTTTAGCTCAGTAGGGAACTTGTGTCAAACAAGACCATCGGGTCATGTGAGTTATGATAAATGTTACATGATATTGAATGTTACCTCACATCCTCACACATAAGACTGTTTTCTAATGTTATATTTTTTTTAATGAAACATGTTGACTGACATTTCTTGACCAAAACAACATATTACTCAAAGTATTGTTTGCTCATCTGAGGATTAAAGAATCAGACGAGCTCTCTAAAAGGGGAAAGCTGTGCAACCTCTGACAGGGTTTTATCAAGTGAAAGGCCTTTTGCGTGTGTTTGCTCATCAGAACTAGATGTTGCCCAACCTTGGGAGAGCTTGCGGATGTATCCCTCATTATCTACGATGAAGTGGATCCCCGCTGAGGAGTTCATGACGGCTCGTACGCAGTTGACACAGGTGAGCTGCAGGAGGGCGTCGGCGATGCGAGAGCAGCCCCGGCCCGAGAGGCGGTCCAGGGCCTCCAGGAGGAGATCCAGCCCGCTCAGCTCCAGGAACTGCACCATCCATGTCTGGTCGCTGCCCTCCAGGCGACGCTTCAGCCCAGAATAGTTGACCACGGTGGGAACCTGCAGCAGTCTGATGCACAGCTCTGGGTCAGCACTCTCCAGGTTGGCCTCGGGCTGGGAGTCCGAGTCCTGCGAGGAGCCCAGGCGGCCCCTCACCGCCGCCCACTTCTTTTTCCCATCGGACTTCCCTGACATGATGTCTGGAAGGACTGCGGAGGGAAGAAAGATATTTCAGTTTTATGTCAATGTCAGAGTGTGTTCAGATGAATAAAAAATAAAAATTGCAACAATTCAGAAACAGTAATTTCTACTTGTTTGGGCCTTGGCAATGTTCTCATATTGCTATCTGCAGACAGTGTCTATTTGCACTGATATCCAACACATTTGGTGCGCTACACAATGGCGTCATCGCTATCCAGACCAGAGGAAGCAGGCCAAAACAAGCTCTTATCAGAAGGGAACACAGAATAGGAAACGTTAGCGTTGCACTTTGTGGATGAGTGAAAGATATGTCAGCAGTCCAGTCATCACTAGCTCTGCCAAACATCCCAACTTAATCCTGCCTGAAAGAGAAGAGACTCGCTGTCAGCTCATCAACACTTGACACAAAGACAGGCTCAACGTTGCCTGGTTGGTGCATATGGCAATATACGATGTGAACAGATTCAAATTGACTATTTAGTTATTTCAAAATATTCTCATGCTTGTTATTGAGAGCTAAAAAGTGGAGAGTGGAAAAAGGTGCAATTTCACAAGACACAGTTGTGATAACTAATACACTGAAACATTTCTCTACCATCAAAGTCTCTGAATATACCTGACATTGATGTGAATGCACACACTGATCACAGAGGAGCCTTTTTCTGGCATATCCCCAGAACACAGTATCCTCTGTTTCTCAACCTGTTCCGCCCCCGAGCCTCCGGAAAACATCCACCGCAATGCATGCAACTAGTATAAGCAAGTTCCCTCACTCTCATAAAACAAACAGGATAAGGATTCGGACTAAAAAAGGGAAAACCTTGTCCAAAAGTCTAAAAATACCTCCTCTGTGCTGGAGATGTGATATGAGCTGGTCCAGCATTAATGAACAGAGTGGTTCTGCTGGCCTCCTGAACTCCTGTTGTTGATTTCACACTTGGCAAGGTTAAGATATACAGCTGTGACGTTGAATGATGAAGATGACCAACCACAATGTCGCTCTGCACAAAACACACTCAGAGAGAGCTTAGGCCAACTACAACATAAGAGTGTACAAGTCCCATGTCTGTCTATATCTAGACAACGCAAAGGCCCGACTCAGGAATCCTTGCTTTTTCAATGCTTCTTAGTGGAGCTTTCTGTGAAGAGCTCAATAAACTGAATACAGTTACAAGCCAAGGCTAATTCACACGGAACAAAGGTAATGAGCTGTGAAAAAAATCAAACTGGATTTCTATTCACTTGGTAGGTACAGTCATCCCTTCAGTCGAGGTAAAATGGAGCTTTTTCTTTCCTCACATTCTGGCAAGGCATTTGTCGGCTTCGACTGCAGCATTACTGATTCTGTCTGACTCCTGCTGCCAGTGTGAGAGTGTTACCGTGGCAGCAAGCAAGCAGACAATGGTCTTTTACAATAGGCCTTCTCAGCACACTTCAAAGAGCTCTGTTCATTAGCCACAAAATGGGTGGAATGCTCCCTGCCTCGCTGCCTCCTTTCTGCGGCCTAATGGGAGCTATCGCCGACAACCATTTAAACACTTTCTGATTGAAAGGTACATTGTCTTTTACGGATCAGTCTGAATAGGGTACAATAGTTGTCAGTTGAAGCTTTTCATCTGCAGAATTTGCTCGGTCATGAGCATTGGTGAAGTCATTAGGCCTCATTAAAATGAACTGAGTTATGTGAAAAGAATTCCCCTTGTTGCAAAGTCATAGTTCTGACTGATACTGAAGACACTTTCAAGGAAACGGTTTTTCCTTTTTTTTCTTGCTGTAAGCAGGACTCCCCAGCACGGGTCAGGCGTTTTTCAGTAGGAAGGAAAGGACTTTCCTGGGACAGGAAGCTCAATTCAAGATAAACATGCTGGTGTGACAGCTCACGTTCCCCTTTTTCAATTTCATTTTCATTTCCGACAAATGTCGATTTGATCCCAAGTTTAGGGATCTTCTGTTTGTGTATCAACAGCAGGGTTACATGACAAATGATGCCAAAGTTCACGTGTAATGAAAAAATATTTGGATTTTCTTTTGTACATTCCCCAAATATAAGCAACTTTCATTTCCTGAACTAGTCTAAGATAGCTCCCACATTCACCACTAATAGCAGGTTTATATGCTGCACACAGGACAGGCCCACGCATTTGTCCTCTGGGAAGCAGAACCCACACTGCAGCCCACTATTACTGTACAACTATAACACTTACTGTATGTATAAGCAGAAACATCTTTATTGATTTTTTTTTTCTTCTGTAACAAATGCAAACATACAGTATGCCTGGGAATAAAATGTGTCTAAACACACTATCATCAATACAGTTGTATGTGTCAGCAGTAATGAATAAGTAAATAAACTAGGTGTAGGGGAAAATTAAGTCTCATGGGACCGTTTAATGATTTTTCAAATAATTTTGTTTTCCTTTCTCTGGAATGTCATATTTGGCAGGGAGATGGGAACATTGTGGGCCATGTCAGATCAAAGACCAAAGCATTTCTTCCCTTAAAATGTCCTTGGTTAACTTACAGAGACACTGATGAAGTGAAATTAGATTTTGCCTTTTGAGCATTGAAATGGTGTAGTTGTTTCCTTGGTAGATTTATTCAAAACACATGCTTTGACAAATGGAGTGAAGTGTTCCTGCTTTATCTAAAGCACAAAATACAATAAACATCTTCATAAACATCGTAGAATATTTGCTGTGTGATTAAAATAGAGCACATCTGGCGCTCATTTAACTGGTGTCCTGAGGTTACCTTTTCCTCCCCTGTCGATGTGAAGCAGTGAGAAACATTGTCTGCAAAGTCTACCGACATATTTTGAAGTTGAAACTTAACTGTATTCCAGTGGTTTCTGTTATTCTCTGCCTGGGGATTTCTTCGGCGTTTTCGGATTGATTTAAGACAGATTTGTCAAAACAGAATAGATGATAAGCCCATATGGTGCAAATTAATCCTCAATTTAACTGGATTTCGGCAACACAACAGTTAGGTTTTCTCGTTTTGGTTTAAAATAACCGTCAACCAAGGACTAAATTATACATCGATTACTGCAGGATATACCAGTACACTATAGCCAAACGTCCCAGCCTAGATTATGCATTCGTCCACTATCAACATTTATGCAAAAAAAAAGACGTGAAATAGCGACATTAACGGTCCATCTCTAGCCTAACGTACATTACTTTGCGCTGCGATTTTTCACATACCGGGAGACATAACGGGACTGGTCACCTTACTGTGGCGAATTAAGACAACAGAAAAGCAAACCGATGAACGCTATTTATTGTACTGCAAATGTCATGTAGGCTATATGTACTGCTGTCCCCTTACAGATCACCTATCTGATAACCAATTCTAACCCTAAAATCTAAGCGACAGGCGCATCTGCTTACCTGGTCTTATTCCATAAATAACCACTTGAAGAATCGCGTCCTCTTGTTTGTTTCAGATGGAGCAGCGCTTTGCAGTCATCCAGACTGTCTTTTTTCACAACAAAAAATGGAAAAGAAGCCCCGGGAAATTTCAACAGTGTGTGGCAGGACAACCACTGAATGGTATGCGGATGGTAGGACTCTTCTCAAATCGCCACGGCCCCTGCGCTTTGATTCACTAGTGAGACCCTGCCAGTGTCAAGATAGCAGCAATACTCAAATAACACTTCCGGTCATAACTTTCACAATAAAACCCTTATTGGCGACCATGTTGGAACGTTTTTTTTTTTTTTTTAAGTAATACAAAGTGCCAAAGTGAAAACAAGGATTGCATTTAAGGAGGGATAAATGGAAATACAACTGTACAAATCTTTTCATGGCATATATTCCGAGTCAAAGGCACATGCGAGATGCCATCTATATTTAGGATGTTGGAAATATCTAGAATGTTAGTGTTAGTGTAATGTTAGTTAGTGTAAGGAATTAACTTTCAGACGAAGTAAAAAGTTCAGCATACAGTCACAACCATAATCAGATTTATTTACAAAATGGCATGGTGACAAACTAGTACAAGTGCTAAAAATATAAATATAGCCTATAAATAGAATAGACTATATGGGTCAGAAATATTCAAGAACTCAATCACATAATGTACACCAGACAACTTGGAAGGATGTCGGTCATTTTGTTCATTTTAACTAGAAATTAATCCATATTGTAAGCCATTCCCAATTCTTCCAGTACCAACTCCAGTACCCAGTGTTTTATTTTGAAGGCGACATTGCCTAAATTCCGGTCTTATTCTCGCTATCTTCAGCTAGCTTGACGATGCTTGTGATGCTGAACGCAGCCGCCGGATGGGCCCGCTCTCCCTCCCTCTCACTCCCACTCGCTCACTCCTACTCAGCCGGACCTGATGTAGACAGTAGCTGCTGATGGTGGTTTGATGACAGACTGAGGAAGGATTAACCTGGATTTCCTCAAGTCATCCAGTGACTCTTAACTGTGTAGCTACGAGATTATTGTCACAATTACAGGGGATTATACTCTTGAGTTAATGTGGCTTTTATCTGATAGAGGAAAAATGTGTAGCCAGTACGGTATGATCTGCTGTGGGGCATTAGAACAAGGTCTAACAATGTTAAGAGTCACCTGTGGATTGTTAGACATTTTTTCTCCTCATGGCAATCTAGACCAGGTTTCCTCCTTTCTCCCAGTGGAATGGCACTTGGTTGCTGTTCACCAAAACCAAGTCCCATTTGTCTAAATTGTCCTGCTAACTATTTAGACTGCTATAATCAGGGAGGATCCAGATATTAGAAGGGATTATCTCACTTTTTAGGTTTGCTTACATAACCTTCCAGGGATTTAAAATCTATATTGGAGTTTCACTGTACTAAAACCCTCCAAAGCAGCTACTTTATTGATATATTAGGCATAAAGGGGTTACATACAGTTTTACATTTTTCTACACTGTAGCAGAACTGAAATTTTATACCCATCAGAGCATGAAGATAATAATGGAAACTAGTTTATCATGAATCACATGAGATGGTGCATAGCCAAGCTCTTCATCCAAGCTAAATGGTATGGGGAAACCATCTGTGTTATTTTATATAGCCATTATCATGAACTCCACACTCCTTAGTTTAGGCTTTTGTTTGCATTCAATCCTTCATTGAAGATCATGAGTTTTAGTATTCCTGGGAAAGTCCCTTTCTATTTCCTTATGCATTCTTTGTTGAGAATTTGTTGTACTGTTGTAATTCTATTTGTTGCAGTGCAGTTGTTATCTTTCCACTTGTGAGTGTGGTAAGTGGCTTAGAGCTATATAATCTAGCAATGAGTTCACAGCCTCACTGATAAGTATAATTGTATTGTTTATCTATTGTAGTAGCTACAGCCTCAGGTCCTCGAAGCCAAAGTATCACTATGAAGGTGCCTTGCTAATTTAAAAAAGGGGAGACCATTTGGTGAAAAATGATCATGAGAATTGAAGTTAGGAAATAAAAAAATACTCAGGATGGCATCTTAAAAACTTTCACAGTAGTGACAGAGGTAAGGCTGTAACCTTACCTCTGTCACTACTTCACATTGAAAGTAATGCATACACATGCCAGGCTGCTTTGTTGAAATTGAGCAACAAAGGCTGGGCAAACATTTGAGCTCATCATGAATAAAATCCATAACCTGACCATAACTAGCTGAGCTAGTTGAACAGGATCATGATTCATGACAGTAGGTGAGAGCAGCTTTTTGCTTCTTCTTTATCTGGCTCAGCAGTTGGAATGAAACTCCCAATACTTCCAGACATTTCCAAACATGTTCACAAATAATACATAGCTTTTCCGTTAACTTGAATTACCCAATTTTCTGTGGAAAAGGAGAGCTATTACAACACATTATATGCCAAGACAAGCTTATTAATCTTGTGCACATGACTCCCACTGCCTACAGGAAATGCTGTAACAATGGATTACCAGGGAAAAGAAGCTGGCTCATCTCTTTAAGCCACTGACAGACCCACATCCAGAAAACATAGCCTTAAGCCAAAATTCATCTTCAGTGGTCATATACATTTTTTTTTATACCATTTATCCATTTGCTGTATTTTTGGGAAATTATTTTAAGTTATTAAAATCTGAGATTATGGATGTTGATATGATTTGTTACAGAACTGTCTATCTATTAGATGGGGAAATAACAGTGGGGAGAATAAAGAACAGATGATGACTGATCAGAGCAGTCATTTCTATAACATTCTCTGTCCTTTATACATATGCACAAATGAATGAAATAAAAGTGAAATTAAACTACTCCTGATTTTGCTGGGATCCTCTGGAACCATCAAGGACCCCTCAGAGTCTATGGACCCCACTTTGGGCACCACTGGCCAAGAGCTTGACACTAGCTAGACTTTTACTATACTATACTATACTATACTTTTACTATAGGTCAGTAGCCCAGACAGGCCTCAGACATAACCTTTTTTTTCCCTCAATATAGCTACAACCAAGTAAAAGAAATGAAAAGGCCAGGGGTGAAATTGAGTTATTACTTATTAGTAAGTACTTAGTTATTACTTTTTTTATTTTATATTTTTATTACTACAAATTTCATAATTTGATGAAGTTTAAGTCAAATTTAAATTAACTTTTTCAGGCCAGATAGTAAACTTAAGACCAATTTTGAAAATAAACGTGAAAATGAAAACACTTGTACACTACTCAGAATATATGGCTGCGTGACAAGAAAACGCAGCAGTTGTAAGACTTACAAAACGTATTTTAAGACTTAAAATGCTATACTTAACTGTGTTCAAGAGACTTTTCCAGACCTGAAGAGAAACACTGAGACGAAAAAAAACGACATTTCCCAAGTTCCATTGTGGTGTACATCCGAGGTGAAAGGTCGTAAACGTCAAACTCATGCTGCCGGCTGCAACAACAACAAATGGTGAATTAGCGTTAGCTAAACGTTAGCATCGCGTTTGCCTTACATTCATTATTTTCTACTCTAGCTACGTGGTTCATTGCAGAGAGAAAATGTCGGGAAAAGCTAAGGATCTCCTCCAGATGGACCTGTATGGTTTACTTGGTGTGGAAGGCACTGCTACAGCGAAAGAGGTGTGTTAACCGTTACTGTTAGCTAACGTTATTCTTGTTAGCAAGGCTGGAGCACAATATTTGCTTGTATACTAGAGTAAACTAGCTAAATATCTTTTCAGGCATAGTTAAAGTGTAATTGAGGATGTACGTGGAGAGAGTGTATGTGTGTGTGAGAGAGTATTGTCTGTAAGCAGGAGGTTAGCTGGCTAACGTTAAGTAATTGGGGCTTAGTGTGTGTGTGTGTGTGTGTGTGTGTGTGTGTTGGGGTGGTGGTGCTAGAATTTTCCTTAGGGCTTTTTTCCAGTTCAGTTCAGTGCAAGAAGTTTACAGCTAAATAAACCAAACCACACGACCACAGTGGGCTAAAGGGCTAAAAGCTAAATCATAAAGGTGTGATACATTGAAACGGCCACTAGGTGGCGATGCTGCAGTATCAATTTGTGGTACCAGCTGCAGACATGTAGTGCCTTTTGTTTGAGAGGGGATGCGGGATCAAGACCATATGGATATGATATAAAGTTATGGCTTTGACTCTGCAAACTCTGTTTTATTCTATTATTTAATACTAAGCCAACACAGCTGATCACATATGAGATAGAAGTACTTGTAGTCTATATCTGATGAACCCTGAAAAATGAATCATTTAATTGGCAGAAGACACCTGCAATGCTCCGGGCAACCTATTTACAAAAGGTTACGATGAGAGTGTGTCGACAACAAGTAGTCATGTATCACATTTGATTGCTTGTTTATGCCTCTGCCTAATTGAAACAGCCAGAATTTTGCCTCAGTGACAATGAGTCAGCGCTGACATGGATTCTGAATTTACTCTGGGAAGGTTCCCCGGTTCTCTCCTCCGTCTCATTTTCCCAGCCCAGAGACATTCAATAAGCTGTCCCCAACCTAGCCCTTTCTCAACGACCACCTCTCCTCACAGTTTCCAGCTTCTAGAATCCACAGGCCAGAAGGGGAATTAAAATCACTGCCAAAATGAGGGAAGAAGTTAATTTCTTAATTGGATTTCAAAGTCCTATCCTCCCCAGAGGAGTATGCTGGAGGAAGTTAGCGGTTGTGGCTTGGGCAGAAATGAGTCTCCAAAATGCAGAAGGCTGGTTCTGTGAGGTCTGTCGATGGTCGGGAGAGATAGTGAAGTTTTCCTGTGTGCAGTGCGTAGAGGCTGGGAGGGCTCAAAACCAATCAAGTGTATGAAGACAGATGTCATCAGATGGGCTACTTAGTCCCAGTTGTTTGGCCCACTGCTCCACCACCACTATCAGGCATGTTGTTTATCACAGAGAGAGGAAGAAGCTCATCCCAGAGCCTGTTTATGTGGGCTTAGCCACAGCTTGTAAAACATTGCCCTGACGTAGGAGATTTGCCTCCTGCTTCTCCTCCTGGTTCCATTTAGCATCTCGTTCTGCTATCACTGCTATTGACCTGCCTCTAAGCTTGGCTGGCTGATAGATGGCTGGGAAACTGGCAGGTCAGAACCTATGATTTAATGAACATGGGTGACTGGGGTTTGCTCTATCCTTGTGAAAGCCAGAAGCCATTTATGGAGTCGTGCTCATGCATATCAGCAGGGCTTTAAGTGGGTGTTTTACCTACCACAGATTACTTGTTGAAACAATGTGAACAACCAAGACCACACACCATTTCTTGTGGTTTATTCAACTTCTTAAAATGGAAATGAGGCATAACTGACTGTGTACCTGATGTGCTGCAGTGTAATGCTTTATGTGGATGCAGTAACTACCAGCCTGTATAGATTACTTGCAGGCAGAGCACTTGAGGACAGGTGTTATCAGGACATCGCAGGAGTGCATGCTGACCTCATTCCACTTGACAAAGTTTTGTCTCTTCGTGTCTGACTGCTTAGTCAAGGGCAGGTAGATTGTTATTGCAGAGGAGTATGAAGTGACCCCATGCTGCGCTGGCGGTCTGTGTTTCACTGTGCACTCTCCTCGTGTACTCCACTGCCTGCCTGACTGCCTGCCTACTGCCGTCTGTGCAGAGGGAGACACTCTCTTCAGTTGGGTGGGCACCTTAGATGGCCCCGCTCGTACTAATTGTATCACTGTCCCAGACAAATGTGCCTGACAGGCAAGTTATGCACGCTCAGTATGGCTTTTGGAGGCAGCACTGGGATTACATCCTGGTGGCGCAGACATGCACGCACCCTTATGTGCACCCAGGTTCACACGCACACAGGCTTTCGGAAACTCAAACACAGGGCGACAGCAACACACAATGTCTCTGTGTCTCTTCATTACAACCAACTTTTCTACTTTCTTTTAGCTCTCCCTTTAGATCGTTTTCTCTCTGTTTAGGCCTATCTCTTCTTTACCTCTGCCCTTGCTCCTCCCCTTCCTTCGTCCTGTTGTGCATGTTATTACTTTCCTCCAGCTGATAATCTCCTGTAAATGGCAGAGCGCTGTAATTAAGGAGGATGGGCCCATGGCAGAGCAGGCAGCTAATCAGCCACACAGGCTAGGGGCCCTGCCGGGGCTACGCTGCGGCTGCACCAGGACCAGTTTGTCAGCTGTAATTGGCACCAAAGACTGGTGTAATGAGGACAAGATGTGGGCATGCAGTTAAGACTGTGGCAGGCAGGCAGCAGGGCGGCACAGAGAGCCTGTTTTTCACCAGGCACTAACCATTAGGCTACTGTTGGTGGAAGATCGGGGCTCAACAAACTTTCCTTGATTCTTTGATTCCCCCTTCCACAAACTGAATTGTGGGAGTCAGTTGAGATTTCTGTCATTCAGTTTGCCTCAGGAATGAGACAAGGAAAAGGAACGCATGACAGAGTGTAGATAAATTTGAATAGGCAGAAATGGAAGATATAGTAAAATAAGACACTAACACTTTTGAGATTCAGCTTTCACTATTCCGTGAGTAGAAGGGACAACAATTGTTTTTAGCCCAGGCATTCTTATGGTTGTCTCTTCAGATGGTCTCGCCCATAATTGATTCAAGAGCTAATCCTAAAAGGTCATGGTGAACTGCACAAAGATAATTGCTACAATCATTGACCATAATTATGTGGCCTGTAGGGGGATGGCACTTGATTTGAGAGCTCATATCCGCTAATGCACAAACCTCTTCCGAAGTTGGCCTGCATTGGCTTACAGTTTGTAGGACCACAGATCTTCAGCACCAATTAAGGCTCGCGTGTTACAGCATTGATGGGAGCAATCATATATTATTTAAGAAAACAGCACTGGAGGAGCAGTAGTCATTTAACAGCAGAGAGACAAGATAGTGAAAGATACTAGAGGGAAAAGGGAGAAGAGGGGAAGAGAAGGGTGGGGACAGCAGGAGGATGGAGAGAGAGAGAGAAAAGCAAGAGATAGAGGAGTTACAGTAATTCTGAAACTTAATGCAGACAAGCCTGTATGTTGACTGGATCTTAAACTGAACCCAGTGAGAGGGAGATGATGGTGTAGTGAGTCTCACCGGCAGCTGGATTGAGCGACAGCCTCACAATCACGAGCGTGGCAGCTCTCCACCAGAACAGCATCGATGACAGGCTGTTCTTGTCGGAACAGCTCAGCCGGCCAGACTTTTGTCCTGACAATGTCAAACATCTGCTGTGTTTACGACAGATGTGGAGACATGTTTATCATGTCAGCTGGCTGCAGGTGATGAAGAACAGGGGATGTGCAGTGTGTGTGAACTGAGGACACGGCTTGACCTCGAAGCGCTGATAGGGCTGTGTAATGCAGGGAGCTCTCCACCTCTTGTCACTGACTGCCCATTGTTTAGGCCAGCTGCAGCTGACGCTCACACACGCGCACACAAACACGCACACGCACACACACACTCACACAGACACAGACGTGCACATGTGCCACACACACAGGCACACACTCAACAGGCTGAGAAAATCTGTTGGCCATGTGCTGGACCTTTAGCATTCAGATTACAAGAAGCAATAGATGAAGGGAGAGGAGAAGAAAGCCATAACGGCTTCCCTTCCTTCCTCGCTTCATCTGTCCTTGCCTTCTCGCCCTGTGCTTCTCACCAAAAGCTTTGGAGTGGAATGGTGAAAGCTATGATAGGGGGTACAGAGAATAGAATAGGGAGAAACAGACAGAGGGAGGAGGCTAAAAGGGGGAAGTATGGCTCGGGCCAACAGTAAGCATTTGTGTTTGGCGCCAGTCCACAGCCCTGCGTGTCAGTATGGATCTGTAGGAAGGCTGTGTGTGCCAAGCAGCAAGACTGCTGAGTGAATATGCCTTAATGATGTCTAGTCTCCCAAAGCCCTCCCAGTGAACCCAGGTTCTGATTTACCATTGCAAATCTAGAGAGACAAAATGTGAAGTCAACAGTACTCTGTTGCCCAAGAGATAGAAGAAAGGGGTTGTGACATTTAGGAGCAATGTTTGAGCCATGTTAATCTCCAGAGATTTCTGTGGAGGCTTATTACACTTTCACATAATTGTGTGGAGGCTTCGCTCTTCTCCCTTGGACAGTGGGCAATGGGCACTCAGCCTAATGTGCCTAAGTTTACTATCATGGAGACTCATTGGAGTCGCTGTTAAAAAGTCTTGGACAATGAAGATTACACCATTCTTCTCAGTTCCCTCACAGTCTTGCTTTCTCCCCAGTCAGTCAGCTCTGTATGTTTTGGCGTGCATTCCAGAGATAAAATTGTGCAAAACAACACACAGGGAAACACTGCATATGCCAGAGGACACAGCGTCCAATGCAAACGTTTCCCAGACATGAGGAAAGGAGCTCCCAATTTTTCCGGGTCTTAGCATACTGGTGGGAGATTGATTTGCGCTAAGGGGGGTATGTGAAAGCATGCATAGAGTTGGCATGGCTAGTTAGGACTGGTGAGTGTGCGTGTGAGAGTTTGAGCGTGTGTGTGTGTGTTGGGGGGGGGGATATGTGTGTGTAAAAGCCTATGCATGCAATGCGTATGTGTGAGTCTGTGTCCAAGGCTGTGGCAGCAGTGCAAAAAGCTCCAGCGCGTCCCTTTGCAGCCCCTCTGGTCTCCACAGTCTCCCCCATGGGCCCTGCTTCCCCTCTCTTTCTTCTGAGGAGTCGAGATCTAATGAAAACCACCTTGTCATTAACTGGTCCCAAGAAGGACCAATGAATGGTTAACATTCCATGCAGTGACCCAGAATTTAAAAAAAATCAGCTATAACTAAAACCTCACATGACATTACAGTGCTCCAAAGTATTGTTTCTTTTTTCCAGCTTGGTTCTCCATATTCCCCCCCAAAAGTATTGGCTCGGAGCCTAAGATATTAATGGCTGCCTTCCCAATTTTGTGATAGACAATGGCGCACTGTTTGTGTATGTTATTATAACATTTTTTCAAGTTTGAATAAAGACGGCCTAATACTCAGCTGCCAACTCAGGCCACATTTATCTTGCAAACTGGCAATGGGTCTCATGAATACTTTGGAATTCTTGTGTGGGTAATTCACCGTGCAGTATGCGCCTCGGTGGTTAGGTTCCATTAACAACGTGTCAGGAGGACACAAAGCAGAGGATGGGCTCAGGTGTTGATTTGATCCAAACGATACAATCCCTGATTCTCCATTAAATGCAGACCACATTTCACCCCTAGTACTTTCCTATCAAACTTGTATTATTTGTGCCATTATTTCAATGGGACCATCAATTTTTTACACAGACTTTGGTTTTCTGGGCCAAGGACGGCTTGATAAAGAGTAATCGGTCTGGAAGTAAGAGTTTTGACTTTCACATGGCCAAAACTGATTTGTGCTTAAGTGGTTGATGCCTGCTTTGTGCATGCTAATCATCATTTTCCACTGTGCATATTACTTCAGGTGCTCTCCTCTTTTTCTCTCAGATCAAAAAAGCTTATCGACAGAAAGCCTTGACGTGCCATCCAGACAAGAACCCAGACAACCCAAAAGCAGGTGAGTCAGTAAGTTAATGTGTTTTTCACAATGTCTGTTCACCACCTCTCCATTCAGAGCCATAGACCTGACTTAATAATGGCTGTCAGTCAGACAGTAGAATTAGACCGCCAATATTTAGAGTTTGTTTATTGCTGCAATAATTGCATCGTTTCCTGAAGAATTAGGGTTAACATCTCACCAAGCTGCCATCAAGCTCCCTGCTGACATCCCATAACCAAAATCTAAGAGCGGAGCCCTCAGCAAGCTCAAACCTGCCAGACAGCCTAGCCACAACACTCCGCAGGAAGGCTAGCCAGTGCCTGTCTTCCCGCCGGCTCTGTAGCCAACCAGAGCCAGCCAGACACCACCAGCACCACCATCGCCACCAGTGTTTCCACACTCCATCCCTCCTTGGCTTTGGAGTCCTTCTGCGGCCTGTCGCCAACCAACATGTCAACAATTAGACGAGGAAATTTCAATGAAGCTTTTTGTCAGGAGGGAAAAAAAAATGCACCTTGGACAAAAGACTGGTCGTGAGGCATGTTTTCAAGTGAGGTTTGTGCGGTTGCTGGATGGTTCAGACAATTCTTGATTATGTCAGGAAAAAAAAAGCTGGGAAATTGGAGGTGGGGGGGTGGGGGGGGGTGGGGTTGAGAGGAATAATAGAAAAGCAGGGGGTCGGTTTCCCAGAAATGGAAAAGAAGTGGTTTGGAGGGCCTCGCCACTTTAACTCGCACATGGACAGACTCGGTCTCTATTGCACGAGAGCAGGGCAAATCTTGGGACGCGCAGGCCTTCGGGGGATGGTTGTACACATGAGAGGTGACGCGGAGGTCATGATTCTTCACCGAAGACACCCCCCACCATCTCTCATTCTCCCCAACCCCCCCCGTGTTGTGACACTCTGAGCTGCCTAGTGGGCATGGCGGGTCTCCCCAGTTGGATTTCATTCCAGCCTATTATATGCGTGTAGGTAACCTGACCTCCTCTGCTGGCAGTATGATCCCCAGAGCCTCCTGTTTGTGTGCACTGCCGGTCCCCACAGGGAGTAACTGTATCGGTCCGTTAGGCCTCCCATAAGTGAATGATTAAGCTCGGCTAGTATAGTGCAGTAGTGTGGCGGTTATATGACGGAGGATTGTGGTCTCGCTGTGTGTGTGTGTTTCAGATGACAACTGGGGAGTTGGAGTCTTGCGTGGCAGTGGTGATTGCGGCAGTGGCCCCTCGAGGTGCTCTAATGGGAGATAGATGGAGAGGCCTGGGGTTTATGTGGGAATGCAGGGCCGTGTCATTGGAGGAAACGGGTTTCGTGAGACTTCAGGCACCTTTTAATGCAGGAAATGTCTCCGTTTATGTCAGCCCCAGAGTCCCAGCGCTGGCTTGGAGACGTCACACTGAGTTACACACTGCCTCCTTTCGCATAAGCCCCTAGTTGGACTCACATTCTCCTCCCTCTCTCTCCCTGTCACCATCCCCTTGCCTCCCCTTGTGTATAAAGTGTTCACCAAGGTACCACTTGGTGCCATTTGTTTGTGCATTGTTAACCATATTGTTGTCTGTAAAGCTCTCATTCCCCATGTAAAACCTTGGTTCCCTGAGCAAGCATTCTCCTCCATACCAAAACCTAAAATCCTGTGTGTCTCTATATTGTAACTAATAGAGTTCTTGATCAATCTTCCTGTTTTGTCTCTTTCTTCCAGCGGAGCTCTTCCACCAGTTGTCCCAGGCTCTAGAGGTGTTGACTGATGCTGCTGCCAGGGTAAGACCATTGATGTCTCTCAGGCTGTCATACATAGGTGTTGACTCACACTCACACACAGAAACTGTTCATCATTGTGTCCCATGCTCTTTTCAGGCTGCCTACGACAAGATCTGTGCTGCCAAGAAACAAGCAGAGGAAAGGAACAGGAAACTAGATGACAAGAGGAAGAAGATTAAACTAGGTGAGTCCCTTTTACAAATCTCAAAGCATCTCAAGGCTCTTGAGTAACACATATCGATATGGTATTGAACAAATGTTATATAAAAAAGTAGTTTTTTTTATTGTCATAGATATTATAGGGTCAACACAGCAAAATGTGATTCATGAGATTTTTTTTGATTTTTTATAGTGCATAAGAGAACAACATGGATAGTCCAGTAGCAATACAAGATAAAACAAAAACACAGGAATCATAACAGTTACTACACGAGTCTGGCACTACACCAGTACACCACAAACCCATTCCAAAATGTCCTACGCCACAAAAGTGCATGTGGCACTTTGTGAAATGTAAACAGAAATTTGGAGATTCTTGTCACAGCTGGAGACATTCTGTTTGTAACTTTGTAACTTGTTGAAAAATAAACTATTTGGTTAGCCCTCATGACAACAGAAACTGTTTTGTCTGTTACTTCCTGGAAATTAGATTTTAATGATTTGATGGTTAGCATAAAAATAGCACACATATCTCCAGTGATGATGTATCTCCAAAGTTTTTAGAAATACTGTATATGAGTGAGATATTGACTCCGATTTTTTTGAGTTGTCTGTACCTGTGTGTGTGTGTATGTTATTCTGACAGACTTGGAGGCCAGGGAGCGACAAGCTGAAGCCCAGAGCCAGGAGGAGGTGAAAATCACTAGAACACTAGAAGAGGAGGTAAGAGACTATACAGTGACCAAATGAGAGGTGATATTACCGTGCCGCTGAATGTCCCGGTGAAGATGCAGAGAATCAAAGACAAAAAATTCACAACAGGCCTCAGCCATGTGCTGGGAACAAGGTAGATCACTGCATCCAGGAAATAATGAAGCACACCCAGGTGCTTTTATTCTGTTATTCGTCAAATACTCCCTTCTGATTGAGTTGGAATCCTCCAAAGACTTGGGCCAGGAACAAAGGCCCTATCTGACTGCGTTTTTTTTTCACTGCCATATCATAATTATAAGTGAATCCATTAGGTGATATTGCATGACTTGGTGCACTTTGTTTGTAAAGCCAATGATAAATAAAAAGGGTGTGCGTGTTTCCGAGGTGAGTCATGGCTCGCGCTCAACGTGCTTAATGCATGTAATTATGGGGCCATGTGCGTTTGGGGAAGGGGAGATTACCAGTAGGTGGCACTGTTCCATTTTCTGTCTCATGGCAAGGTGTTGTTGCCAGAACTGATTAAATGAGGTGACTTGCGCTCTCTCCCTGAGGCACGCTGATATGGATACCTGTTGTGAAACACAGAATAGGAGAGTGAATGTCTTACAATGGGAGACTGATGCGGTTGAAGAATCAAATGTACACATGGCTAGTTTGAGTTGAGCTGTATGATGCACTCTTGATATATGATGCACTCTTCCCCATCATTCAAAGCCAGTCTGTCTGTTTGTGCACTTTACTGACCGTGTGTCCGTTCCACCAGATTGCCCGTTTGAGGGAGGAGGGTTCCAGGCAGCTTCAGGAGGAACAGAGGCTCATCAGAGAACAGATCCAGAAAGAGAGAGACGGACAGCAGCAGCGCACAGCCGACTACACTCACACAAGTACTGCTACTACACCAGCAACAGCCTAGCCCAACTCAATGTTTAGCCTAGTCCGGTCCGTCCTAATCAAATCCAGTCCAGCGCAGTCCAGTCCAGCCTAATTAAATCCAGTCTAATCTAGTCCAGTCCTATCACTACCCCAGAACCCTCACTGGACTCACCCCACCCTCCCCAACTCCATCATACTGTCAGTCCAAGCCTGTCTAGCAAACCACAGCAGTCACCAGGCAGCCTGTGGTTGACCAAATATTATTCACATAAAAACAATAACAATAACTGAAAGTATATTTGAATTTATGTTACTTTGGAAAACTGCGGAAAGAAAACACTGTTTGAAAAGGTCTATTTTAGGGTCTTGGCAATGAGGCGACTTGGCTACGTAACACAGACATGCCATGTGTCGCACACACAGAGTTGTCCATCAAGTTTTTTTTTTTAACCTCTTGATAACATATTTGCATTAGAGCCTGAATGTCTCCATCCTGGAGCCATGGGAAAAGGCTCTGTAAGAGTCTAGTAAAGTTGGGGTATTTAAGGGAGTACTGGGTCTTGGCCCTACACTAGACCCCTTTTTGCGGCTGGACAATTACTCACGCACAGTCAGCACGTCCTCTCTGAGTCCCTTCTGTTTGCACGCGATCAGGCCTCCCCAGCCGTGTGCTGGACCGGTGCTCTGTTCCCACTCGGGAGGCACAGCGTGGGTCATCAGACTGTAGCAAGAGCCAGTCTGGTGAAAGGACTGGAAGGCCAAACATTTACCACAGGTTGGCCAATTTAAAATTGCTGTCCAGCCGCTCGAGAATGAGACAACAGCACGGTCCCTTAACTGCAGTGGCAAAAAAACACATCCTTGACCGCACGTCTCGAATGGCATATTTCTTGCCTGAACAATTGTCTCTTTGTTTTTTTCCCCTTCTCTGTCTCGTCTCCCTCCTCCTTATGTTTTCTCTCAGACTCAGGAGTGGAGAGATGTTCCAAGAGCAACTTGACCCCCAAATTAAAAGTAAGTCTCTCTGCTATGGACTTCTAGTCAGGGGATGAGGCTGAGAGGAGAGGTCAGGGTGCGGGTTGAGATTCTTGGAGAGTGAGAGAGGGGGGTGGGGTGGGGGGGGGGTCTCCACATGCTCAGGAGGAACTGCTCCATCTGAGCGAAAGCGCAGACCGAACGTCAGTGGGGATTTTGATAGAAACGAAGACATTTGTTATTTGGAGACCACATACGCTGTCCCAGCACTGAGCACATCGGCTGTTCTAACGGCCATTCCTCCAGAGCAGGCCCGCCGTCGTCAGGAGACCTGTCACTATGCCAAGAGAGGGCTTATTATATTTCCTCCTGGAAACCGCCTAGCCTGCGCATATTAACGGACACTGGGGATGTTAGCTAATGTGTTTAGACATTTAATCTGGTTTTAAAATTTGATAGCCATCTAGTGCAGCAGTGTATTCCCTAACGTTTGTGTGTTCAGTTAGAAAAACAAACAGCAACCTTAAGTCAGACAGTATTACATGTCATGTTCACCTACATGGGAACATAATTGCATAGATTGATCTCAAGGGTTGTTGTGACTGCACGTAGGAATATCAGTCTGGGAGTTAATAATTTTAGGTTGTTTTCAATATCGGTTGTGAGGCAGTATTGCTACATGTAAACCTGAATTTGAAAGTTAATGTGTTTACACTTATATTGTATCTAGGCTCAGAGCCGTGTCGTTTCTTTGGTTTTCCTTGTCCAGTGAGGCTAACACTTCTAATCCTATCAGTCTTTTATCTTTTACTCTGAGCCAATGTTATCCTGTTAGATTCTCATTTCCCCTTAACATAAATTTGATAATTTTGACAGATACTTTAGATTTTATTCAGGGTTCGAGCTAATTTTAGATTAAAAAAGATCTCTAGGAATATTAGGTAAGTGGTGTGGTGGTTAGCTTATCTTCCAGCAAATTGGCATCTGTTAACATCATGACAGCTCTTTTAGATCTTATTTTCATGTCGGGAGTATTTTTCCTCTGATATCTAATCTTCTGATGTCTACTTTTGTTGTGCGTGGGGGTGTGTAAATATCAAAGGCAGAAAAAACAATTTGGATTTTTCCACTAATATCCATCCTCTGTGTAGTTGTTTAAACTAGTAGCAAGAGAACGTCTGCAGCAACGTGTTTGGCGTGGGCTGAAATCATGGACATCACCCAAACACTTTTCTGCCTCATTAGAAGATTAATGGGCAAGAAGGTTATCATTGGGTAGAGGTGAGCGCTTTTGGAAGCAGAACGTACATTTTTGGCATAATTGTTGGTAAAAGAGCCTATGTAGACAGGGCAGTTCCCAGAAATCCTGTTCCTCTGACAGTTAGCAGAATGCTGGAGCTGAATCAACTCTTCAGTGCTTGCCATTTATAATACTGCTCCAAGCAGTTAGTGTGATAAGGGCTCGACCCCGCTGTGCTGTGTAAATGGATATGAGAAGTTGCACAATATCTCTCTTAAGGAGTATGGGAACAGAAATCAACATTTAGTGATGGGATTCCAAGCACATAGCAAATTGAGAAATGATCTCGCTGCCTTTTGTAGAAGTTGTTCATTGAGGCTGTTCAACTTCTATTCAGACTTAGAATAATGATAGCTTTATTTGTATGTTTCCTAAAACAAAACAGCTCAAACAAAGACACAACCATTAAGGTGAGAGTGGAATATTGATCCTGCTTAACCTAAGGGCCAGTAAGGGTGGAGGTCTGATAGGAACCTTGGAAGGGGACAGATACAAACTCTGGCTATTAAATTGTCCAGGACAATTGTCATTGATTAAGTATCAGCGTTACAGACATTTCCTCTTAGCCACATACCCGAGGAGGACTGTCTCCCTCCCTGCCCACCACAGAGCACATTCCTTTGGCATCGACCTGGTTTGGATTACTTGGTCGTTAAAGTGGCTGGTGTTGTGCTCTATTCTGTGGGCTTATAGTTAAGCAGGTGAGTCACGGTGCAGTCTCCGGTCCACGGGTCCACGTGTTAATTTTTGCTCTTTCTAGCTGCCCGGCACCTCCGGCTGAATGGAAATTGACTGCAGGTCTCACAGGTGGTGCCAGGGTGATGCTCCAACAGCTTAACAATACCTCCGCCCATAGCTCCGGTCTCTGTCCCGATGCTGTGCTAGTCTGTGTGTCATCAGAGCCAGACATAGCCGGCGTGCTTTGTCTCCTGATCATAGCCTAGATGAATCAGTTATGTGCACCCACTGGTTAGATATTATCATACAGAGTAACTGTTTGCATGCACTATTTGAATTCTATAAATCCTCTTGATCAATATTGACTTCTCCTTTCTGTCTGTCTTCTTTCTCCCTCTTTCCAGTTGAAGTGGAAGTGTAAAAAAGATGATGAGACGAATGGGGGCTATTCTCAAGATGTTCTTTCCAGACTTCTACAAAAGGTGGGTATCCCTAAAAGTCAAATAATTAGTGCCGCAGCAGTGCTATAAGGGCCACAAATAAATGGTACTAAAACAGTCTGATACACTTCAGGACTCATGCTCTGCACACAACAGACAGTAACGGTGAGGTCCCACCTTTCTGTCTCCGTGTCTCCCGGACGGGAGAGAGCTCCTCTGTAACAAAACCTACCTACAGAGTCCGGCCATGTTTGAGGTCTGCATGACATCAGCGTTGTAGATGGTTTTATTCTTCCCCTTAAACAAGGCCCATTAAGTTTTGTTGCAGTGAAAGTGCTGAGGGCAATGTTGTAGTGCCCTTTTAAAGCCATGCACGCCATTGTTAGTGCCCCTGTTACCAGGCGATTTAGCTGTGCCAAGGGAGTCGCTAGGAAATGTGCTCTTCTCATGCAACCCAGTACCACCTTGTGCTGTGATCCGCCACGGGGGCTTTTGGTGGGGCGTAGGTTGGCCTGGAATGAGGATAGGGCAAGTGTCACTGACGTCAGCCCGCCCGGAAATAGGCGTTTGAATTTCTCCTCCGCACGCACTCAATCAATACGGTCCCAGGCAAGGAGGGCCAGGTCAGAGCAAAGACTACGGAAAAAAGAGGTTTGTTGCTTTTTAAATTCTTAAGCAAAGGGAGTGAAATTGGGAAAAATATTCTGTTTGAGCTGGCAAGCTCCGATGAGTGACGGTTAATGGTTTGGGAGAGTAGAAATAGCCACCTCTGTGTGGGAAAGCAAGTATGTGTGTCTATGTGTACGTGTGTGGATTTGTGTACTTTGGCCATTCAAAATATTACATGTTCTTTTAAGGGAAAAAGAGACATATTAAGATATTTAGATTTTATGAAATCGGGGCCTTTAGAGAGTCTCCTTTGTCACTGTTGGCCTGCGCTAGAGTGTCCTCAGCAAGCATTAGCATTCCTGGCCCGTCCCGTTCCCAGAGAGCTACATTTCAAGGGAATCATGTGATTCTCAGAGGCCTACTCCTTGCTCCTCTTTGCTCCCAAGCATCTGCTCTGGGTGGGGGGAGAGCTTAATGACAGAGGGCCTTTGTTACAGGTGACACAGGCCCGTCTGCTACAGAGACAGCCCCTGAGGAACTCCACCACAGGCCAAAAACCCTTCGCTCTTATTATGACTGCATCTGAGAGGGACCAGGTTTTCAGCCGCCCCAGCCAAAACCTGTCCCCAGCGTTCCCCCCTCCTCCTTCCATCTCTCTTGGGCAGAGGTCAGGGAGTGACCTTGGCTGAGACGCTCTTCCCCTGCCTCCCTTCGTCTGTCCAACCCTTCGTCCCTGTGCTTAGTCTTAGTGGCAGGGAGCTGGACGAGGGCCATAGCTAATTTCAGTCTCCATACCAGAACATGGTTTATCGATGGTTCTCACTGCACAAGGAGTAGCTAAAATGAAGACATCCAGCATTGCTCAGATGTCCCAGACTGGTCTCTGTTGAGATGTCACAGAGGTCTCATTTTTGTACATGATGTTACTTGAATGTTCTGTGCAATGTCTCTGGCTCGTTCCCAGACATAAGAACCCTATCATTAGAGATTTGGTTTTATTAACCAAACACATATTGGATCCTCACTTTTATTCCAGAAGTCTGTTGCATTCACCAGTGTTTTGAGTTTTTGAGTCTGCGTATGCTTTGCATTTTCATGGTTATGGTTTGTGCTGTGACAGGAAATACTAATTTGAATGTTCTGCATCTCTCTTTCCCCTCTCTTTTACTTTTCTTTCATTCTCCCTTTCTTTTTTACCTCCAGTACGGGGATGTTTTGAATGTGCTTGTATCGAGTAAGAAGAAAGGAAGTGCTGTGGTTGAATTTGCAACTGTCAGAGCAGCTGTAAGTACCTAACTCTTCCCCGGTCAGTGTCCTCATTCTGCTTATTCCATAATGAAAATCTTTTTCAAAGCAGGCATTTGCGTAGAACCACATTTGTTTACTACTCACTAGCCTTGACATCCAAGGTGACCTGCTGAGTTTGATTATTACTAAGAATGACACCTGTCACAGAGACACCCCCAGGCCACACTACCCGACTCCAAAATGATGTTGTTCTAGTCATCTTGTACACTGGAGCTCTCTGTGCGCTGATGGGAACCAGTGGACGGAAGGACTCGAGCCGTCTCATTGTTCCCCAGTGTCTGGGTCCTCGGGCCCTTTGTTGCGATGGTGTGCTGTTTTGTTGTGGTTCCTCCACCACGTCGTGTGGTTTTCCCTCCAGAGAACAAATCTGACGTTCCACCGTGATCCTGGCTCAGGGTCTGCGGTCTGTGCCTGCTCATCTCTGGGTCCCAGCCATGCTCAGGGGCTTTGGGATAGTTAAAGTTCACCCCCCGTCCCATGTTTATATGTATTTTTTCACATATGTATATTATACTACAGCACAAATGCCCAGGTGAAAGATATAACAAAACGTTATGAAAATCACAAGGAGAAAGAGTTGTTTCTGTCCTAATATTATAGTGGTAGAGAAAACATCCTGTCAGCAGATCCACTAACGAATTGTTTTGTTTCTTTAGGAACTGGCATTTAAGAATGAAAGTGGCCTTAATGGAAACCCATTGAAGATTTCGTGGCTTGAAGGAGAGCCGGAAGTTGTCGCTCCAGTATCACAACCTGGCCAGTTTATTTCTTCACAGGTACGAGTAAAATACTAACCAGCCAGCAATACTAACGATCCAACTTCTCCATAACCCAAATATGCTTAGTTGTAATTCCCTCCCTCTCCCATGAAGCATGTCAGCCCTATGTTACAAAATCTTCCCATGTACACTGCTTCCAACACAAATACTATTTCCTAAACACTGTCCCACAAAGAGAGGTATGTAAACTTTCTGAGGTTTTATTTTCGTATCAGTGGTGCAAATATTGCCCCAGTGCTTGCACTCCTCTCGTCTGGCCTAGAACAATGTGTTTGGTTAAATGGGGCTCAGTTTGTTTGCCTTGGAGTGGCGAGGAGTTGGCCCGGTGCTGGCCCAAGGCCCCTGGTCCGCCACTCATTAACGGGCCTGACCTGGGAGACCCCAGGAATGCTGTGCTTCACACAGCAACCCAAGAGGAGTGGCGTGCTATAATGGTAGCCTGGCACGAGAGGCTGCCCAAAATGTCCATGCTGGTGCCAAGTCAGCTTATGTCCCCATAGCTGCTGACAAAAAAGGAGAAAATTTTTTTTTTCTTCTATAAATATTTTTAGTGTGTTTGTGTGTGGTGGAGGTGGGGCCGCTCAGTTTGAATCTGAGGGATTTATTTCAAATTACAGCTTGATTTGTAGCCATGGATTTCTGCAGAAAAGCAGAATACCTCATTGAGGAAAACTGTCTAAAACATTTCCCCTCTGATGAAAATATGTTGCCTCTTGTGATTTGGAAATCACAGTAGTCAGTATTGCAATTTTGATTTTTTTTTAATTGATTTTGCATGCCTAATATTTTCTCTTTCACTGCCAGCACACATGGAGGCACCACACACACATTAGCTCCTTTCCTGTCCAAGGATAATCTCATTTCAGCTATATCCACTGAGAATATAGTTTTTCTTTCTAGACATTAGATTAGTATGATGTCATGTTTTATTTTTTCTCTTCACCATGTCCGTTGTAGCTCTCCTCGATCTCCGCGATCATTAACTGTACAGTAAGGAGTCTGTGTGGGACCACGGATCAGTAGACTCTCTCCCTCCTCCACTTATCTGTTTCCCCAGAGCTGCCGGTGAACTGGGTTTCACCCCTCGACCCAGTGCGGTGTCTCAGGCCCCCTCGTCAGGGCCAGCATGTGGGGCTCACAGCCTGCGCACTGGGACTTGTCACACTAATCTCTTTTAATGTTATTATGGTAACCGGGTTTGCCTTACAGATATCCAAAGCTGATTGCTTCATCTCTTTCTTTTTTGCGCTGCGCCCGAGAATGAAAACATGACTATGGCGGGGTAATTTTCACATTAGCCCTCAGCAAGAACGCACCTCGCTAAAGAGGCCCCACATGACATAATGGGTGAACCAGTGTGGATATTAGTAATAATGTTCCACATCTGGCCTGGGGTCAGTGGACTCCGAGGGGGGTGGAGAAAGAGAGATAGATAGTGATGGAGGGGAAAGAAAAAGGGAATAAAAAGAGCCTTGGAGGTCCTATCCCTGGGAGTCTATCAGGAAGCCAAAAATCAGGTCCCTCTCCCATCCTCTACCCCTCCATAGCTCCGTCTCTCCCTCAGCCAGCTGTAATCACATAGGAGCAGCTTGGGCGAAGACTTGCTTCTTTAACCTCATCAATCCAGCTCTTGTCCTGAAGGGGTCAAGGTCTCACTGCAGGGAGCCCAGAGACACACACACATATGACCTCAGACTCAGCTTCACTTCCAACTCTGCTGGGCTTAATAAATGAGTCTGGGGCCAGTGTGAGGGACCTGATGCAGCTGGGCCCCCAAACTCCCCTTGAAGACCCCCTCAGGGGTCCAGAGACCTTGAACATGACTTACTATACCGTAGTGTGTTAGATTTACGCTGCACTCACGGAGACACACTGAGGAGACCTGTTGAACTGTTGAATGCGAACTACATGTTCCTGGCTCTGTTTTTGTTCTACTTGTCCAAAAAGGAGACAAGGACATCATTTTATTATGACATGATTTGTAATGGGCCCTAGTCCATTCACCCAGTTTTTCTCGCCATGGATATTAAGATTCAGAATGGGGAGGCCCTCATCTCCCACAGTATGTGGAATTGCTCCCCATGCTCCTGACTTAATTCAGACCCCTCATATTTGGATTGGATTTAGTTTCACCTCCAGAGTGTGCTTTGTTGTGTATCTTTGCCCCTTGCCATAATAAATTCTCATAATGAAAGGCTGGGAAATAAGTAGGTTTATGAACAAAGTGCCGTAAATCATTCTCATATAAGTGCGAGCAAGTTTTTTAGACTGCCATTGTAACGTACACAGCTGAAAATCTCCTGGAATCCTGAATGAGTCATGTTGCCCAACACAAAGCATGAATGAACTTGAAGTAAAACCATGAACAATAATTTAATATTAATTGTGGCTTGTGTGGCAAAAGAAACTATGTACTGTAGGGCTCAAATACATCTAAGTGCAGAGGTTTTGTGTGAGCTGTCCCCAACGAGCTGTAAATAGTTGCTGCATCACAATAGGATTTCACATCTGTGGCCGACTGTAAGGATTCCACACAATATGACTAATAATTTACATATCTCACCTCCCAGACTGCCTCGGATATGGATTCAGTGTCTGCCCTTCTGCCTCATCCCTGTCAGAACTAGCACTCATGCCTCTGGAAGTGTGACACCATCATGAATCACTGTGTCATGATTTATGGTTTACTGTGTAGTTTAATATACTGTATTTTTAAAGTGCATCTATAGCGAAGGATTTAAATCTGGGCTTTGTACGCCTGCTTCTTCCATCTAGAGGCGAAGAGTCATCGCAGGCTTGTCACGACACAAACCAGATGTAGCAGATCAGCTATTCTGGGATCGTTTTTCCAGCCCGCCGGTTCGCTCGTGCTTGAAAGTGCACTCTCACCTAAAATAGCCCCTGAGTCTGGGAGGGATGCATGTGGCTGTGGAGTTGGCGTATCCAACCCTGGACTGAGCTCTCTCCGGATGGAGATAACGGACTTCTAGGAAGGAGACTAGCAGACTTACATTGAAGACTATAAAGCTATGAATGGACCCAAAAGGAGCAGATTAGTTATTTGTCATTGGTTGCATAGTGTTATTAGGTTTGTTTGATATTAGCTTGGATGGGGTATAGAGAGAGAGGAGGTGCAGAAACTGAACATGAGGTTGGAGGTCAGGGTGAAATAAAGATCTGTCTATGTAATGGGATGTCAAAAGAACAAAAGGCCACACAGTCTGTACAAAACAAACACTCTGATTTAGGATTGCTTCAAATACTCCCCTTAGACATGTTTGCATTTACTCATTAGACATGGAATGAATTCCCTGGTGTGATTATGGTGTGGTGAATATTTTCAAATGTTTTCTAACCAAATGATTTCTATGTTTGAACTTATTCCCAACGCCTTGAGATGGGCCTAGTCCATCACGCATATCATGCAGTGGGGGAGCTATTGTGAACTGGCTTGGCCCTAAACTCAACTTTAAATGTAAGAAAAATGTGCGAACGGGTAGTTCTATAATATGTCCTGACATGATACAGAAAGCATAAACAATATCAGTTTCATGAAAAGCCCTCCTTGTGTGAGAACCCCTGTGAAACCGTGCGGCATATTTCGGTAGCGTTAGGTTGTGCTGCCAGATGCAGTTACAATAGAAGAACCCATGTCTCATTTGTCAAAATATTTCTGAAACAGTTGGTACCTGATAGAAAAAAATAACTCCTAAAAGCCATTCTTTTTTTGTGAGATGATAGGGTTTCTTGGTATTTAAGATGATAGCAAGTTTAGATTTTTTGGGGGGGAGAAGTGGTACCAGATGTGATGGGGATACTTCACAGTTTAAGATGCTCGGCCAGTTTGTGCAGCGCCAAGATAATTTGTCTCCAATTACAGCCTCTTTCTTCTCACATCACTCTTGATGCTGCCCACTTGTTGAGTTTAAGTTTATGTGACTCCTCGCACTGAGCAGCTCTTGTGAAGACGACGGGGTGTCATAACGGCCAAGGACGCATGTAAGTGTGTGTGATTGTACGAAACCTCCCTTTTTCAGGAAAGAAGTCAGTGATTATTTAAAGGCCATGATGAATAAGGATGATCATTGATGATGATCATACAAAATTTGTCAAATTTTCTATACCAATACTTGCTGCAATACTTGATTGATTGTGTGTGTGTCTGTCTGTCTGTCTGTCTGTCTGACACAATTTATCTTTCTCCATTTAACAAATGATATAAATGAGGCTTTGATCATACAAGCCATTGTAGAAAGCCATGGGAAACACTGTTCAAAGTAGTGTGTATGAATGAATGGTTTATTCTCCTGCTTATCAAAGTGAAGTATCCTAGATAAAAAAGGCCGACAAAGTGCTGGCACACCCTAGTTAGCCATTGACTGCCACCTCTTTTGATGCAGGTGTGCCTCAGTGCAGTGCATGACAAACTACCCAGCAGTTGCTTCAAGGTTCAGTTCACTGTAATACTTGTGACTCAAAATGAAACCCTGCTTGACATGCCTGTCTAATTTAGGCCTGTGTGTCTCTACCTGGCATGTAATATGGTGCTGCTTGTTGTCTTGGATAGTCCAAGACTATAATTCTTCTAGAAACAGTTAGGTGTAAGTGACAGACAAGGCTTATTGCCTCCACGGCAGCTCCTGACTGTTAGAAAGCCAAACAACTGTCAGTCCATCAGAGTATGTAAACAATCTCATACAAGCGCTCTAAAATGTTGACACGAGCAATTCTATCCCCAAAACCACCAATCTTGGAATTTGAAAGTTATTTTTTCATTTACTTCCCAAAAATACAAAACAGTACATATTTCAATACAAAAATGTTTCACAATGTGTTATGGTCATAAAACATACAATAAACAGGGGCAGTGACATCCAGTTTAGAAAGGGAGATGCCAAAAACGGATATACAGTACAGATGTACCCACAAACATAACTGTTTCTGTTTGGTCGTACATAGTGTACTAAATCTATCGCAAGACGTTTGTGAGCAGCGTGGCGCTGGTGGTTAGTGGATTTTGCAGCATGGCCCGAGGGGCACCTAGGAATGTGACTGGTTCTCGCTTTGCCCCGCAGCCTCTCCTGACAACCCCCTGCTTGGGCTCAGACTGGGGCTCTGTCTGGACTCTCCTCCTTCCAGACCTGGGGAAAAGGGACCGGGATTGGCAAGAGTAGCATGCACAAATCTGTATGTGAGCATGCGTGCTTATGTGTACGTGTGCATGTGTGTGCGTCTCCACTTGTGTGCCAGTGTATGTGCGAGTGAGCATTTTTCGCGTGTCGGGGGTCTGTTTGTTCAGCAGTTAGTGTTTAAACCCTCATCAGGAGTCGTAATGGATGTCTCTGGTCCCCCTCCCTCGACACCCCCTGCACATGTGGAAGTATCGCATTACCCCTTACCACTTTCCTTCTCTCGCGCCACTCACCAGAGCATGGGACTCCGATTTACAGCTAAGAAAACAGCCTTCTCTGGCAATCTTTTTTTTTTTTCTGAGGTCTTGGACCTGCGGCCTGGCTTGGGTTGCAGCCCGACCTGCCACCACTGGCTGGCTTTTATTGGAAGCAGAGCGAAGTGTTTGTTTTCACTGTATTGTTGGGAAGGAGAGATGGGGGGTACCTTGGTCTACCTTTGAGTGGGGCCTCTGGGATGCGTGCGGAGGAGAAATTGCCCTCTGCACACAATAGAATGGCAAGCACGCCACGAGCCAAGACGTCACAGCTCGAGGACCTTGGATTCCAGCCGCAGCTTTTCTTTTCTTAAACATAGCACTCTTAAGTCTTAACAGTCATCTTCAATGCTCCGCCGAGCAATTTGGGGGGATTACAATAGGAAAGGAGGAAAGTTAGAGAGGCTAAGATTGTCTTGCTTGGAGCTTGACATGAGAGAGAGCTCAATTATTAACTTAAACATTGTATCTACCTCTGCAAGTAGCGATGCTAGAAAAACATTAACTTTGTGTCATTGTCCTTTTATGGTTCAACCCTTGAAAGGGGATTATAACAACCCTATGGACCATAGTACACTGCTATGGAAACACTACAACAAATGGACACAAAACATGGTGCTCTGTGAACATGTATGCAGCTCATCTTAGAAGTTCTCTGAGATTATCTGATTCACAAATTAACCTGTTTTACTGGAATGCTGAAATAAGCGTTAAACCAGAAATTCCTGTCCTGTGTATCAGGTTTGCCAGAGGAGTAGATTTATCTCCCATAAAGCTGTGGTGCTGTCAGTTCTGTCCACAGGTCATTTGTTACTGCTTGGTACATGATCATCATGGAAACAAATGTCTCCACATTTATTTGAACAGTGACAATCACTTTTAGTCAGAGGATGTTGGTTTGTCCATAACATCTGAGCTATTTGTTTCCCATTTGTCACTTATCCAGCTTCTATTACACAATGTTCTGTAAGACTTAGCTGCCTTCTCCTCTAATGGTGGAGCTTCTCCATCACCTGGAGAACGTCATCCAGGATGGAGGGGCCCAGGTCCAGGCTGAAGGAAAAGCCACTGTCCTCCTCTTTCTGCTGACCTGCGGTGTCGTCAGGACAGGTCGCTGTGGAGTCCCCGTCCCTCCCTGAACTCAAGCTGCCCCGACCGGGGCTGTGGCTCTGGTTGGGGCCAACAATGATCCCATGTCGGTACCCACCGTCCCCCTCCATCTCCCCTTCTCCTTCCTCGCTGTCCAGTAGTGGCATAGAGCTGCATTTCTTCCTCTTCTGGGAGGCGCTGTGCTGGTGGACCGTGGGCCAGTCGGGGCTGTCTGGGGCTTCGGGCTCATCCAGGTTGAGACGAGGGGGCTTGGGTGGTGGAGAGCAGGCCAGGAAGAGATTCTGCTCGCTCTGGGAGCTTTGTAGGAGCAGGCTGTGGCCCATCTTTAGGAAGGACAGGTCTCCGAAGCTGTCTGTATGGGCATCGTTGCCAATATGCGAGATGTGTCGGAAATCAGCCAATGGAAGGCTAATCATGTTGACAGACAGCACCTCCCTGCGCTTGGAACCTCTCCTGGACCAGCGCCCGGAAGCTGGTTTTCGGTACAAAGAGGTCCTCAGTGGCATCTTGGCAGATCTGATTGAGATAGACTGAAATGTTTTTATCTATCCTTGCAATTCCTTGTATCTCCCTCAGCTGTTTGGCAATGAATCCTTTGAATGAGGTGAAGCTTAAAAGCAGAACCCCCATCCACAGCAAAAACACTGTTTTGGAAAGGAGAGAAGCAAAGAGAAACAAATATTATAACTCTCTGATGTTGAGTTCTTGTCAGAGAAGCTCATTTTTCATCAACACTACATCATAAATCAGTTTTCTGATAATCCAGGTTTGACTCTCATCATGTGAGAGTATGGAGCAATCTGTATATTTGTTTGTAGTGTAGTCCAGCACCAGATGTAAGTATTGGATTATATCAGTCAGCTTGATGTGAATAGGCAGCCATTGTTTAGACAATGCACCTGCTCTGCTTGATTTTGGATTAATGTAATTCAGCAATATTTGGCAGCAGGGGGATGTTCCAACACATGCTTTGAAGCATTCAATTCTAAATATTTACTTTTCAAATCCCAGTTACTTCCCATAAATGCAGGTGTGGTCTGCTGCATGTCCTCCAAAGGAAGTCTATTAGCCTACTTGAGACTTCCAGTAACAAAGGCAACAAAAAAAATGCACATTCCCAAGTGGGAATTGATATCCTGTCTGTATTAAGTACATCATATCTCTCCACATTTTGTTTTGGGAGAACTTGAGGTTTTTATTTCTCAGTCAACAATCATGATGATAGCTTGAATTTAGAACACATGTTTAGCATTTTCTGAGAAATACAAATAGCTGGGATGCACTCTGTGTTTTCTGCTGTGGTGTGAGAGGTGTGTGGTGACTCAGGATGTGACCAAAATGTGTTAGGAATTGAAATGGAATAAAGCTTTCTTATTCCATAAACAATGTCACACTATGGGCAGGCATTATATTTCAAAATAAATAATAAATGTTTCATGCAGTTTAGGGTTACATTATTAGTATTTAACTTAAACCAATACAACATGAAAGGAGACATTTTGGCAAATACATAACAAAACAGTTAACAATTTGCACACTTGAAAGCAGAGTCCAAAAAAAAAAAAACCTAGCTGAGGCTCCAGTAATTTTGCATTTCGTGAGCTGTAATCATTTTATTGAGTAAAGCAGAACTCGGTTCATCAACACTGGCATGTCGATTGGACAATCTGCGTGGTTTCTGTGATTTTACGGTCTCCCAAACAGCTTTGCCCGCATTAGATCTGTGTTCGTGACTTGAAACACTCACTCTGTAAATTTGTAAGGCACTACAGCAAACAGGTTTTGTTGGCCTGTAAAGGTTTTATCGGCACTTTAGTAGCAGCGGGAGATTGGAGAGTGTGGACACAACAGCATTCCTTTCTAAACATGTCAGTTTGGCCAGGGAGGAGCCTTAGAATTTCAGCCATGAGGATCATGTTCAGGAAACACTTCAGGGCCAAGTAAAAATTAAAGAAGCCCATTAAAATGGATTTACCAAGAAACAGATTTCAAATAATCTTCCTCTATGCTGCCATTCGTGATTCACCTTTGAGACAAACGCATTAGGGAGCCTGCTACCTGTCCGATTGAAAGTCTAACCAGTGTCTTAAACGTAGTGGACTGGAATTATTTTCTCATGCAGTTGGTTGTCTAGCAGTATCGATATCAATAGAATACGTAAAGATTGATTAGTTGGTGCTTACCTGTCCTGCTGAGCAAATACTGGATGTTTTAATCCCACACATACACACACGTCTGTGTCAGGAAACTAGACTGTGGCTGGTACCTGCACACCCTGACGAGCTCTCCCTTGACATGATGGGGCTTGTTCGACTGTTTGAGAGGTAAGCACAGCGCACAATCCTGAGACAGAGAAATGGAGTGTATGGAAATAGCCTCTTCCTCAAATGAAACAACCAAATCAACTTTCACACTAAGACACTTCATTGTAACTATAAAGCATCTGTCTCTTACCTTTGTCTGTACTGCTGCTTAGCTGAGCGCTCTCAGTCCTTGAAGATAGACACCCTCAGTATGTGTCAGTTTCTCGCTATGCCCTCCCACTGTAATCTCCCACAAGTGCTGCAGAACCTCACTCTCCAGGTGTGTTGACGGTGAAAGTCTTCTTTGACTAACAGATTAGCCAGGTGAGGTCAGAGTACAAGAGGGCCAAGGTATCCAGGTTTTCGTATGGTTTTTTTTTCTCTCCCCACTTTAGGATGTTTACCAGCCGTCAGATGATATCATCCCTGTTTCTGTGTGAGTTGCCCTTTGAGTCATAGGTGTTAGAGTAGGTCCTGCTGGTTGGTTGGCTGCACCCACTACCTAAGGGAGAGAGAGAGCACAGAACAGGATCTGCTGATTTACCGACTGTGATACTGAGAAAGATGGAACTGTGGGGAAAAAAACTACAGCGCACAGCTAATGTCAAGAGTAGAGCGGTGTGTGTTTTGAGAAAGGGAAACGGTGAGAGAGGTTGAGAGTGAATAGGTTAGTGAGTGTATGACTGGTTGTGTTTGTGTCTGAGAGTGTATGCGTGTGTGTTTCAGAGTGTGTGTGTGTGCTTGTGTCTAAAAGGAAGTTGGAGGGAGGGTGAGGGGCTACCCAGAGGAGGGGGTTAACTGGTCACTAATCTCCATGTCATTGTCCCTCTGCTCTGCTGATTTCCTGATTTCCTGCCTGCTGTTGGCTTGTCTAAAGCCCCCCCGGCCAGCCCACCCCGCAGGCCCTTCTGCCTGACTGGAGGCCTATAGTTTCACTATCCAATCAAGGCACACAATCGCACACAGGCATGTATGTACAGGCAAGCTGAGTTGCACAAGACGGATAACTTGTTGCATTTCCAATTCTCACGCCTCCAGTGTGTTGTCTTTGCCTTTGGAATGCTACGCCGATACTGTCATGGAAATTGTGTCAAAACAGCGACCTTAATTTTCTGCCATATGGAATGTAGTTATGGATAAAGCATTTTGATGTGTTCCCACAGGCACTAATTGTGACTTGAGACTTTGATCGTGCCTTTTTTGTTGAGATTTTTTTCTTTTTCTTTGGGCGTACATCTATCTAATCTTCTACA
Source organism: Centroberyx gerrardi (assembly GCF_048128805.1). Classification (NCBI taxonomy): domain Eukaryota; kingdom Metazoa; phylum Chordata; class Actinopteri; order Beryciformes; family Berycidae; genus Centroberyx; species Centroberyx gerrardi. The sequence continues at coordinate 16,582,418 of NC_136013.1, read as the reverse complement.
CCCTTTTGTCTTATGTCTTAAAGAGAGCACATTATAATCATTATAATATAAACGCCCCACCAGCCTCTGTTGTCCCCGCCAAGCCTCATAATGAACATTGTGTTCCAGCAGAAAGGAGACACGGCTGTGGCTCCCTGTCTCTGGAGTCTGAACGCCTCCCCTCGCTCGCTGAGGTTAAACATCCAGGGTGTGAGGGGAACGGACGAATCTTATCTTTGATTGCTCCTCCAGTCCTTTCAAACGGATCCAATAAACAATAGGCCTGCCGCCTGGTCTTCTCCCATTCGCCTTGTCTGCACTCGGCTGCCAGAGCAGTCTGCGAGACCAGACGCAATTACTCACGCAAATGAAATTATCATAACATTTATTCAAGACTGGAACGGAGCATTTTCGAGCATCTCCCTTCTGCGAAACCCCCCCTCCTTCTTCCACCTTCAACCACAAAACTGGTTTCATGCTAGTAGACAATCAGGGTGAAGAGCTGGTGTTATCTGTGGTATTTGGGAATGACCTCACAAGACCTGCCGTTTGACCAGGGTTGGGGATGTAGGCTTGCTCCGCTGGTTATGTTGTCATGCTATGTAGCCTCTGGGCTGATACGCTTGGCCCTCGCTGGATTTCTGTCTGAGCTTCTCCTCTCTGCCCTGACCAGAGCGGGTACTGTGGTCGGTGCAGCTATGCCGGGCCTGAAATCTGGGATGCTGCGTGTTTTTGTTGTTGCAGGATAAAAAGTGTTTCCAGATATTGCTTTGACTGGCGCTAGAAGCCCAAACTGAGGCTTTAGTGGATATTCTTTTGGCCCTTTGTTGTGTGTTCTCCAGCCTCCCCCTGTCTTGAGGCCCTAAGACAGTCGGCATTTAGAGCAGTTTTACAGCAAGCGGTGTCTGATTCTTCTCATATGAAAAACACTGATGACGACAAACATAGGATATACTGTACTTTCATAAAGTTCTGCTAGTAGTACAACATCAGCGAATTAGCCAAAGTATGTTAAGCATAAGACTGTACTGAGGTCAATTGAGATTTTATAGAACTGTGCCATCCATTACTGTATCTGTCCCTAAAACAGTTCTTTTTTGTAGTATCCACGGTTTGTAATATCCATTCATTCAATTTTTTGAGTACATCCAAGTCCGCATCAGTCACCATCCAAGCCAATGTCGTCACTGTTTATCTCCACATTGATGACTCAGTGATGAGCCTTATGGAGTTGCTCCAACAGAAACTCGCCCGTCTGTCTGGCTGGCTCCTTAAGAGGAAGTGCTGAATGATCTGCAAAGGTCTGGTTGCATAACGGCAACATGACAGAGTGATTTGACTCGGATCAAAGTCCAGGTGCCATTACTCAGTGAATCTCAAGTATAGACTAAGGTCTGGGAGGTCTTGAGAAGTCCTGCATTACGTTATTCAAGGATCCAGTTATCTCTTATCTTTTTCTGATTTAAAGGTACATTACATAATCTGTGACTTTTATCAACCCATATCGTTGGCCAAGGAATCGCAACATTATCAGGTTGCTGGCACAGCTTACGGTGGCCTGTAATTGACACAAACAATAAAGTCACATAGTCACAATAGAGACGAGTAAGCTAGATAATTTGAGCAGAGATCCAACAGAAACGTCTAGTGAAGAGGTAATATATGATGATGCAAAATACTATAATGCTGCTTTGTCATTTGCATCACATTTTCCCCTGTAGATCAATCAGAATGAGCAATGTAGTTTTTGCAGGGTTGAAAATCTTTTTTTAAATGTACATATGCGTAGCCTATAACATAACTTTTATTCAGTGAACGTGGGCGGTCAGAGAACTCTGAGAATGAACTACCCTGTGTCTCCTGGCACCGAATCATTAGTAATTATTAA